>NW_028270170.1:12380674-12534658 GCF_037043375.1 Chiloscyllium plagiosum | reverse complement strand
TGATGGTCAAGTGGTATTATTGCTGGACTGTTAATCCAGAGACCCAGCTAATGTTCTGAGGGCCCGGGTTCGAATCCCACCATCGCAGATGGTAGAATTTGAATTTTACCTGGGGTTAAGAGTCGTTGCCAATCGTAGGAAAAACCCATCTAGTTCAGTAACGTCCTTTAGGGAAGGAATCTACCATCTTTGTGTGGTCTGGCCTCCACGCGACTCCAGACCCACGACAATGTGGTTGACTCATATCTGCCCACTGGGCAATTAGGGATGGGTAATGTGCCACAAGATTGCAAACAAACTGAAGTTACCACATGGTAACAGACCACTCATTCCAACCAGCCCATGCCTGGGATTATCCACCTCATGATTATGCTGACCTGTTCCCAAATGTCTTTGTCCCTCCTTCTTTTAGCCATCTACTTAATCAAACTTTGAGTACTGATAAAGTTTCAGAGTTTGTAGCTGGGGGAGAAACAAAGTTCCACAGTTTCATGTCTTTATACATAAAAACTACTTCTTGCTCTCTTCTAAATCCACTAATTTTAATCTTATACCTACATTCTCCTTAATCTATCACTTAGTTAACTCACCAAAATATCTTGACCACTCACTCCTTTGAGTGGAATCGAGCTGTGCAAAAGGTGACTGCCTTTTTTTTGTTGACAAAATGACGGTGACTACACATCAAAGCAGCTTGTTGACAGCTAATGAGAAATTTCACGTGGCTGTAATAGCAAGTTTTTTCATCATGTGGTCAAAGAGTTGGAGGGCTGAAGAGGTCATGGTAAGAATTCTCACTGCCACAGTGCTGTGACCTCTTCAGCCCTTAGATTTAGATTAGATTAGATTCTCTATAGTGTGGAAACAGGCCCTTCGGCCCAGCAAGTCCACCATGCCCCTCCAAAGAGAAACCCACCCAAACCCATTCCCCTACCCTATATTTACCACTAACACACCTAATACTGTGGGCAATTTAGCATGGCCAATTCACCTGACCTGCACATCTTTGGATTGTGGGAGGAAACCGGAGCACCCAGAGGAAACCCACACAGACAAGGGGAGAATATGCAAACTTCACACAGACAGGTGGGAATCGAACCCAGGACCCTAGTGCTGTGAGGCAGTAGTGCTAGCCACTGAGTCACCGTGCACTTGCTCTAACAGCCACGTGAAATTTCTCACTGCCACTGCGCCATGACCTTTTCAGCCCTCCAGCTGTTGACTGTGAGGCAACTTTTAGACATCCTAATGATGATGTGAACTTCTTGAATGTGAGATTCCTTGACTTATTACAAGTCTCCGGTTTCGGAGCCACTAAATGCATGAAGTCAAATAAGTTCTTTGGGTATCAAAAAATGACAATTTATTGCATGGAAAGAGACTGTTAATTTTTACCAGTTCATGTTGATGTTCATTCTCCACACTGGCAGGGCCTCTAATCCCAGATAAAACATCTGTCTTTGTTCCTGCTTCATTCAAACACTTCTCTAACCTTTTTTTAAATATTGACATAGTCTTTGCTTCAATCATTAACTCCAGCAATGCACTGTCTAGCCCCACTGTGTTTAAAAAACAAGTGTCTCCTCAACTTTGACTTGGGTGTCCAACATTTAGTAGCATCAATATTCTTAACTACTCACTCAAAATGTTTTAAGTTTGAATGGAGAGCCAATGTCATGAATACAGGCATGCAGGAGGCTGGAAGAACACAGAAAGCCAGGCAGCATCAGGAGGTGCAGAAGTCGACGTTTCAGGTGTAACCTTCTTCAGGACTGGGGGTGGATATGGGGGTTGCTGCAGATAAAGGGGGAGGCTAGGGCAGGGTGGTGACATGGGGACAGGTGAAGACAGGTAGCGGGTACGATCTGGTTGGTTAATGGGAGGAATGAACCAGGTAAGTGGCAGAGAGCATTGGAAGGGAAGGGGAAAGGCTGGAAAGGGGGTCAGGGATGGGGAGGGAGGTTATTTGAAATTGGAGAACTAACCACGAATATTGGCATAGCACTTATGTTCTCTGAGTCTAATAGGTGTGTCAGGAAGGACTAAATAAA
Source organism: Chiloscyllium plagiosum (assembly GCF_037043375.1). Taxonomy (NCBI): domain Eukaryota; kingdom Metazoa; phylum Chordata; class Chondrichthyes; order Orectolobiformes; family Hemiscylliidae; genus Chiloscyllium; species Chiloscyllium plagiosum. Next base: position 12,532,607 of record NW_028270170.1, on the reverse strand, counting down.
CAGAGAATTATGGTGCACAAAGGCCAGTCAAGTATAATTCTTCTGATCTTTAATTCTTAATTAGCAATAGATGTTAAATTGTACTTTGATTAAATGATTATTATTTCTTATACCTTCTACATCTAATAATCTATTTGCTTCTTACCCTCACTGTTGGGTTCAATTTTGATGCCCATGTTGATCAGAAGCTTCTAACCAATTCAGTAAATTTGTTTATATTCTGTCACATCAAACCATGCTGTTAAATAAATTAAATTTGTGTCATAGTGGGCCGATAAAAAATCATGGGGTGGGTTGGGGAGTAGGCGTGGATGAGGAGGTTCAGTGTTGGCAAGTAAAATACTTTTCACCTTGGACACTCTCTGCTCAGGCGGGGTTCAGGTTCAGAACCTCAGCTCAATCTCAGAGAAGCTCCCAGCGAGACAGGCAAGCTGTCTTCACGGGTACTCTGAAAGAGGTTGCCGAATTCAGTGCCGATTTGTGCCATACTTTTGGCTGCAAGCCTATGGGGTTCACTCGACCTAATGTAAAGTTCAGCATCCAGTCTCTCCAGACTTGACTGCAACATAAAAACCCATGGGATATTCCACTACTATTCAGTTCCCTTCACAACCCACCCACCCGTTAGTTCATACTTTATCTGTGTCTGTTAGAACAGAATGAGGTTATTGTTTAAAACGCGGATATTTTGTCTAAGATTTTCATCTTTCGCTTTGCAAGACAAATGCTAGGATGCCAAAATTTAAACAACCAGAATAATTTACACCTCTGGTGAAAAGAGTGCTGATTGGTCCATAGAGCTCCTGGAATGTTACAGCACAGAAAGAGTCCATTCAGCCCATTCTATCTGCACTGGTTGACGAAACTAATTACTGCTTCTAATGCCATTGTGCAGCTCCTGGTCCACAGCCGTGCAGGTTACAATGTTTCTGACACAGAATTAAGTTCCTTCTAAATGATTTGGGGGTTTTCAACTTAACCATCAAACTGGCCATGAGTTCCAGACACCCATCACCCTCAGGATGTAAATAAATGTTTGTCCTGACCCTCTAATACTTTGACCTTAAATCTGTGCCTCCTGGTGACCTCTCAGCTAGAGGAAACAGGCTTTCCAGTTAACTGTCAATTCTCTCTCTTTCTCTCTTGATATTGTTTCTTGTAATCTCCCCAACACTGGGGTCAGACTGACCAGCCTATGGTTATTTCAACTATCCCTCTCACCTTTTCTGAACAGTGATGTAATGTGTGTGGTCCTCCAATCCTCCTGGCCCTACCCTGCAACTGGTCAGGATTGGAAAGTCATCCTCATAGCATCCACACTTCCTGGGAATGGGCCTGGGATACAATGTATAGAATCATAGAATTCCCTACGTGTGGAAGTAGGTCATTTGGCCCATTGTGACCCTCAGAAGAGCAGCTCACCCAGACCCATCTCCACCCTATCTCAGTAACCCTGCATTTCCCATGGCCAATCCATCTAACCTGCACATCTAGACTGCGGGAGGAAACTGGAGCACCTGGAGGAAACCCACGCAGACACAGGAAGAACATGCAAAGTCCACACAGAAGGTCGCCTGAGGCTGGAACTGAACACGGGTCCCTGGTGCTGTGAAGCAGCAGGAGTAACCACCAATCCACCATGCCGCCCGGGTGATTTATCCACCTTCAAGGAGGTCCTTTCTCAACTCTGAGGGCTGAGCATAATCCTGGAGAAAGCAATGGAGAAATATTGGCTTTCCAAGCTTCTGGTGAATGCAACAAAGGCACAAGGCTGGAACATATTCCTTTTGTTTGCAGAGGAAGAGTTTCAGCTTAAGAAAGGCAATGCCTTGGCTCATCAGGGTCAACATGACAATGCAATCAGACCACTCTGTGGGATAAATGGCTGACGATTGCAAGGCAAAAACCTTAGGCAACATGCCTCTGTTTCCAGCAATCTTAATTCTTAACCGTTGAAAAGCTTATCCGGAATATAAGAGCTAAGGAGAGGCTTTTACCTGTTTCTTTCTCAAGTGGCTGCATTCTTCAGGTGGCCTGCATGCAAGGTAAATAAATAATGTTAATAGCAAGCCTGTGTCACACTGTGAGTCAGCATTCCAACACCAGATACAGCGTTTAGGCATTTAGGTGAACACCTACAGGGTGTTGTTAACAAGTAACAGTGTGTTAATATGCTTTATCATTTAAATGAATATCTCAGAGTAATTCTATGGATGCCAGAGGGTGGTTTATTTGCTCCACAGGCAGAGTCAGAATCTTTACTGACACCAAAATGTGTTATAAAACATCACTCAAACAAGCTAGGATATTGATCTGTGGTTGTGCAGCTCATTATTCAACTAGGAAAAAATATCAATAAAAACATCTGTTGCAGCACTCGCATAGTTTGCTTAGCTCCACCGAACCATACTGTCTTTCCCTTGGAAGGTAGGATGGAGTCTCTGAGAGTGTGTCAGTAAGGCTCTGACCTCTGATTGAATCTCCTGTTTCTAGCCTTCATTGTCATATTGCCACTGGACATGTTTGCCTGCACAACACATCCTCTGACTACAAAAATCAAACAAGCCTCTTTCTTAAAGAGTTAGATGGCTCTCGACTCTCAGCCAAGCAGTCTAATCTTACCCCTCGCCAATATTTTTACCTTCTCACCAAAAGAGAAGCGCGCAACGAAAATTTCAAAAGCCTACAGATGCAGAACTTTCTCACATAACCCAATCCAGAGAACCCGAGTTTAATTCTTAACAAAGGAGTCTGAAATTTTATGTTTGGTTTAAACAAAGGGAGAGTCTGGAGGTAAAAGTATCAACAAAAGGTTTCGGACAATTCACCAACTCTTTCTGCATGAAGCCAGATGGTGAATAGTTCAGCATATTACGATATGTAGGTCATCACAACCAAACCAGATTTTATTTTCACTTTGCATCCTTTGCATGAATGAATAATATATCAATCCTTTGACAAACCAACGGCCACTACCATCTGGAAGGACAAGGGCAGCAGATAAATGGGAACATCATTCCCTGCAGGTTCCCCTCCAAGCCACTCACCATCCTGACTTGGAAACATATTGCCGTTCTTTCAGTGCCATCCTGGAATTCCTGCTCAGCAGCTGAAAGCAAATGGTTCTGTAATGGTTCAGGAAGGAAGGCTACCACCACTTGCTCAAAGATGCTGTAGGGGAGATGACAAATACTGGAACGGCCTCCTGCCTATCTCAAGAATAAGTGGCCTTACCGGCCCCTTCTTTCCTTCATCTTTGAGTTCTGAGGACTTCAGTCTCCCCTAAAAGAGCTCAAGCTGAGGGTTGGCCAATTTAGCAGGGATTAAACTTGAAGTCAGCACTTGCCCTTAATTTAAGTTCTATCCATGATGTGGAGGTGCCAGTGTTGGACTGGGTGGACAAGAAGTCACACCACACCAGATTATAGTCCATCAGGTTTATTTGAAATCACAAGCTTTCGGAACAGCACTGTTGGAATATAATCTGGTGTGGTGTGACTTCTGACTAAATTCTATCTGACACCGACAGTCAATTCTGCTCTAACGTGGCAGTTCTGTCCTTGTACAATCCCGTTTTATGAGAAAATTGTGTAAAGCAGCACCATTTAAACCAATGGGGCCAGAATCACATTATAACCAATACACCCTTTAAAGCTTCGTGCTTCAGAAACAGTGCGCCCAGTTCGTCAATGGTGTTACAGTGAATACGCATTAACGAATGCGCATTATAGCAGAATGGCCTGTATCTGTTTCTGACTGTTATGGCTCTCCTATGCCATGTTGGATACAGCTTGCATTTACACACAGCCTCTCCCCTGACCTGTATTCCACTGTATCCACGATGTGCTTAAGCCTCGTCAGTTCTTCGTTCAGATTAGGATAGAGTTGCAGGTCCTTTCTGGCGATAGCATTCAGGTCCTATTTGACATGAATAAAAATATGTATATTTAAACTGCTGACTTAGCAAAACTGTGAAAGTACAGCAATAACTATCTCAGCAAAATACGATAGGTGCAGATTTGCCAGTTCAGCAATAAGTTGTGTACTCAGCATGCCTGCAGCCATCTCTTTAAAGTACAATTACCAACAGTGATCACACAAAAGGCAATGATGGGATATAAAGAGTCATAGATTCTCTACAGCGTGGAAGCAGGCCATTCAGCCCATCGAGTCCACACTGATCCTCTGACGAGCAGCTCACCCAGAACCACCTCCTCAACCCTGTCCCTGTAACCCTGCGTTTCCCATGGCTAACCCACCTAGCCAGCACATCCCTGCACACTCTGGGCAATTTAGCATGGACAATCCACCGAGTCTGCACATTTTCGAACTGTGGGAGAAAACCCACGCAGAAACAGGAATTAAGGACCAACAGTCACTTGAGGCTGGAATCGAATCCAGGACCCTGGTGCTGAGAGGCAGCAGTGCTAACCACTGAGCCACCGTGCCACCCTTAATTAAATGGAACGGATGAGGCAAATCCAAAATTTTAGTTTGAGCTCAGGATAGTAGAACAAAAAAGTGCATTATCTTACAAAGTTTACAGTTCAAAATAAAGCCATTCAGGCCATTTGAGTCTCTGCTGTCTCCAGGGCTGCAGGAAGCTCAGAGTAGACTCTTTGCTTAGAGCCACTGACAAATAAATTTAATACAGATCTTTAAAAAAAGAAATCTGTATTCAAAGACAACCAATATCTGGAAGGAGAAAGTGAGGACTGCAAATGTTGGAGAGCAGAGTCGAGAGTGTGGTGCTGGAAAAGCACAGCCGATCAGGTAGCATCCGAGGAGCAGGAGAGTCGATGTTTCGGGCATAAGCCCTTCATCAGGAATGAAGCTCATTCCTGACCTGCTGTGCTTTTCCAGCACCACATTCTCAACAATATCTGGAAGGATCTACTTGGCTAAGTAGGGGATGGGAAGTGTTGGAAGTAATTGGGAGAGGTGAAAGATGGGAGAACAGATCCTCCAGCGTTTTCTCTGCCCTCTTCCCTGCAAGTGTGAGTTCTGACAGTCAATGCGGAAAGACAGCTGCTTATTCTGTCAGGCTGAACTCTCAGCCAGCCCTGGGTACTTGGTTAAAAGTACTTGCTCATATAGGCCGCCCTGCATGTGCGTCACTGGGGAGTGGTGAGGGAAGAGGCCAGCAATCCAAACTTACCTTCCTGATTTCCCAATAACTCTGCATGTGCTGTGGTTTACTCAAAATCAGGAAACAACACAGAGCAAGCAGCCTCCATCTGAGGCAGGTTTGCACAATATAAATTGGCTACCAATTTCCAAAGACAATTATGATAGCACATGGATTTGTACATTTATGTCAAGAGGCAATCTTTGAGGCTCCCTGTGGCTTTGTGAGTGCTCTGCAAGCCCTGAAGCTGCAGGCAGCAACACTGTGTGGAATGAGAGTTCAACAACTTGTGTTTGAATCATCTCAGAATATCACTGCAATCCATATTAGTCACGACTCTGTTGGTAAAATGCTTGCCTCTGAATTCAAAGATTGAGGGTTCAAGTCCCCCTTAAGAGCACAAGTCAAAGGCTGACCCTCTGTGGTGCAATAATGAAAAAGGGCTGCACTGTCAGAGATGCTAGATTTTATGGATTTGATGAACTGGCATCCTGAGTGCTCTACGAATGTTTGCAACAGATCCCATGGCACTAATTTGAAGAAGTGCAAGGGAGTTCCTTCTGGGATCTTGGCTAATAACCAGCTCTCTGGGTAGAAAGTGTGGACTGCAGATGCTGAAGATCAGAATCGAAGAATGTGGTGCTGGAAAAGCACAGCAGGTCAGATAGCATCAGAGGACCAGGAGAATCGATTTTTCGAGCGTAAGCCCTTCATCAGGAATGCAGCTCATTCCTGATGAAGGGCTTATGCTTGAAAAATCAATTCTCCTGCTCCTCGAACGCTGCCTGACCTCTGTGCTTTTCTAGCACAACACTCTTTGAATCAATAACTAATTCTCCATCAACTTCACACACAAAAAAAACAATTATCTGGTCATCATCGTATTGCTGTTTGTTGCAGCTTGTTATGAGCAATTTGTCGTCATGGACACAACACTTTAAAAGTACTTCATTGGTTGTAAAGCTCTTCGGATTGTGTTGTTATCATGTATGTGAGATAAATACAAGTTGTTTCTGTTTGCTAATCTTGACTGGAATGTGCAAGACCCGTTCCAATTTCCATCCTCCGTTTACTGCAATGCCTATTATTGCAGTCAAAGTCCCATTCTTGGTTCTAAAGTTCCTCCAGGATTATAACCATTTTATCACTTTGACCTTCACCAGCTGTACAGTCCTCCAGCTTTTGCATCTTCGTCTTACTTGTTCTCGGCATTATCTGTCTAACTTGCAGTGGCTGAACCCTCACATACACATATAAAGCCTTGCCAGCTCTCAAGCTGCCTCCTAAGCTTCTGTAAGAACCTACACGGTTTTAACTTTTTCAGCTCGGCACCCTAGTCCTTCTTAGCTCCTGTCCAACATATATCTCTCTCTCCTGCCTCACCCCACTGATGTGAGTCTTGTTCTTGGGAGTGCAGGGGTATTATATAAATACAAACTGCTCTGAGCTCACTGTCTGGCAAAACGTCCCTGCCTATTTGCTCATGTCTCCGGAGTCGGCTTTCCAATTTCTGCAAGTCTCATATTTGTCACAAGCTTGGTTCACAACATTCAGAAAGACTTGCATTTGTATACCACTCTTCACAACCAACAGATACCTCAGAGTTTTACAGCCAATTAAGTACTTTTGAAGAGAAGTGCAGGCACTGTTCGTGCGAGTGATGGTGGAAGTTAGTTTGTGATCAGCAAGCACTCACAAACAGCAAAGTGATCAGTGAGCAAATAAATCCGTTTTCTAGAGAAAGTAAAATATTAGCAATGCTGGAAATCTGAAAGAAAATCAGAAAATGCTGGCAATACTTAGCATCTGTGCAGATGGAAACAGAGTTAGTGATTCAAGTCTGTGACCTGATAGTTCTAACAAAAGGCCACAATCTAATACATTGGCTCTAATTCTCTCAAACTGCTGAGCATTTCCTGCATAGGAATACTAGGAGCAAGAGTAGGCCATTTGGCCTATCAAACCATTCAATAATAATCACTATTTGATCCTCAATCTCAATGCCATGTTCCTGCTTTCTCTCCATACCTTTGATGCCTTTTACCTTGACTACTAGTGGCTGGAGATAATGCCTTTAACCCTATTAAATGGTTTGTCTGTAAATAAATTAGCCCAAAGGATATTTTTCAGAAAGGTGGCAAGGAAAAGCCAGGGAACTATAGATTTGTGAGCTTGATGTCCGTGGTAGGCAGGTTGTTGGAAAGGAATCCAGGAGAGAGGATATACACGTACAGAACAACCTCGGTTATCTAAACACCAATTATCCGAATTTCAGATTATCCAAACAAGATCTCAAGGTCCCGTAAGTGCTTCCATGGTTTATGATCAGATCAGTTATCCGAACAAAATACCACCACCACCATCACCCCCCCCCCCCCCCATCAATCCATCTCATTTGGATAATTGAGGTTGTTCTGTATTTGGAAAGACAAGGACTGATCAGGGGTAGTCAACATGGTTCTGTGCAAGGGGGATCAAGTTTTTTGAAGAAGTGTTGAAGAGGATTGGTGAAGGCAGAGTAGTGGACGCGATCGATATGGACTTCAGTAAGACAGTCAATAAGGTTCTGCATGCTAGATTAGTTAACAAGTTAAATTGCATGGAATACAGGGAGGGCTAGCCATTCTTAGATAAAATTGGTGAGACAGAGGTGGCAGTGAAGGGTTCTGTTTTGGAGGCCTGTGACCAGCAATGTGCTGCAGGGATCAGTGCTGAGTCCACTCTTTTTGTCATTATAGAAATGATATGGATTTTGAACATAGGAGATATGTTGAGTAAATGTGAAGATTACACCAAAATTGGTGATGCAATGGACAGCAAAGAAGGATATCTCAGAGTACAACGGGATCTTGATCAGATGGGCTGAGGAGTGGCAGATGAAGTTTAGTTTAGATAAATGTGAGGTGCTGCATTTTGGAAAGGCTAATCAGGGCAGGACTTATAAATTCAATGGTAAGGTCCTGGAGAGTGTTGCTGAACAAAGAAACCTTGGAGTCGCAGGTAGACAGGGTATTGACAAATGCATTTGGTATGCTTGCCTTTATTGGGTAGTGAACTGAGTATAGGAGTTGGGAGGTCATGTACAGGGCATTGGTTAAGCCACCTTTAGAATATTGCGTGCAATTCTGGTCTCCTTCCTATCGGAAAGATGTTGTGAAACTTGAAAGAGTTCAGAAAAAATTTACAAGGATGTTGCCAGGATTGGAGGATTTGAGCTATTGGGAGAGGCTGAATAGGCTGAGGCTGTTTTCCCTGGAGCCTCTCAGGCTGACAGATGACCTTATGGAGATTTATAAAATCATGAGGGGCATGATAGGGTAAACAGACACGGTTTTTTTCCCAAGGCAGGGAAGTCCAGAATTAGAGGACACAGGTTTAAGGTGAGAGGGGAAAGATTTAAAAGTGACCCAAGGAGCAACTTTTTCATGCAGAGGGTGGTGTGTGTATAGAATGAGCTGCCAGAGGAAGTGGTGGAGGCTGGTACAATTACAACATTTAAAAGGCATCTGGATGGGCAAACGACTAGGAAGGGTTTAGATGGATAAGGGCTTAATGTCACAAGATTAAATTTAGAATGTTTGGTTGGCACGGACAAGTTAGACTGAAGGGACTGCTTCCATGCTGTATAGATCTCTAACTCGAGGACAGATTTCAAAGATAATGTCTCAAAGAAGAACTAATTATTTTGTGGCAAAGATGTGGATCCGAAATATGTTAACATTGGAAGGTGGATTGACATTTACCATCAAGAATGTTGTGGATTGCTTCATTTCAAACATTACTGATTTTTGTTTTCTTACAATGCTGTAGATTGTCTCTTTTCTAAAAAGAATACTGTGGACCAGGCTTCTGACAGATGTGTGACTTGCAAAGCTTGGAAAACCTTCTTTTCAACAGTAAGCAAATAGGCAGCACGGGCATTTTACCATACAATGCTGCTGTACTAGAATTTGATATGAAAGACAGCAAAACATCAGCAGAGTTTTCAGAGCAGGTTGTTGTATATGAACTGATCTGAAGTCTCTTCACACTGAGATGGAAGCTCTTAATGAAACAATTGCACAGCATCAGTCAGACAGGGAAATGCCCCAGGGTAGGGCTGTGGAATTGTAATAATGATGGGTGAACACATAGTATGATGAAGATATGCAATCAATCTTACTGACTGTACTCTTCACTTCTCTGTATCTATTTCTGTTTTATTGTGGTGATGACTAAGGCATGGGCATCGACCAGGACACTGGGAATAATTCATCTCCTCTTTTTCAAATGCAATAGAAAGATAGCACCTCTTAAAAGTATTGAATCTTGTGCTCAGTTTCTGGAGTGGGACCTGAACTAGAGTTTTCCAGCAAATGTGCTACCAACTAAGTCACAGCTTACACACAAATGAGTTTGGCCGTAATATTGTGGAAAACCTTATCATGCTCATCTATCATCCAGACTTTAGAGCAGTTTGAAACAACACCACTGCCAGGCTGGAAAATTAGGGAGTTTCCTTAAATCTATGAATGAATAGATCACAGCAGAGCAAATGCAGAGTTCAGGTCTAAGCAACAAAATTGGTTTCAAACAATTATGCTTATTTCAAATATCCTGAATCATTGGTATATTCTCATTGTATAAAGGCCTTTTTTTCACCATACAGTAATAGGATTTCAGTCAGGAAATATATAAGGAAAAACAATTAAACAGTAAGGGCCCATATCCTACCTTCAGCAACATTACAGCAACTTCATCTTCGAGCAGAAGATCCTTGCACTTTTCTGCCCATTCAACTGTGATTCTCAAAACCTTCTGTTTCTTCAACTGAGGGTAGGCTTCATTCCAGTTTTCAGCTCTTTCAGAAGCACTCATGCAGTACGTAGCACATTGTTAAGGACAACAGCTATTACACTTGAAAAGACTCTGTGAGTGAGGAAAGGGCCATTTGAAAAATGCGAAACCAGCTAGTGTTCAGCTACATTAAAGATTTAGAAATGCAAGTGCCTGTTGAAGAAACAATGAGGGATCTTAATGCTCTCCTGACTTTTACCATTTTACTGAGTGCTCATTATGTGATAGGACTGCAATAGTCATGGTCGAGGGATGTGGTTCCTACTCTGGGGAATTCTGCAAACAAAGATGTGAGGACCGTTATGAAGATGCGAGTCTACTTTTGAGAGAATTAAAAGCAGCAGAACTACCGGACACAGCACGAAGTGTACCCAAAAATGGTAACAATGTGTAACACTGGGTCAAAGAACTCGATTAGTTTGTTGCTTGGAGACAAAAACAAATTTGAATTCGGCCAATCAGTTTAAATTATACCCGAAACATATCAAACTCTAATCAAGACTGTCAATATACTCAATTCCATCTTAAAAGCCAATGACACAATCTGATGGTCTGCAGTATAAAACTGGGGAAAATTGAACAGTTAAGAGGAGAATTGCCAAGCCCAGCATGTAAACAGACTGCTTGAAAATAGCTCTCTCTTACAAATAGCTTTTTGATCAGTAACCTGTGATGCAGAAATTCCTAACAAGGAGAAAAGAAGACACAGGAAGATCCGAAGACAAGAACCTACAGTTAACTGGTTATGAGATAAAAAGTGTTGTTTTGAAAATCTTAATTGGGAGTTTTATGAAACTAATATTACAGAAGGGAAGGTAGCGATAGGTTAGAGAAAGAAATTGTAAATAGTGGTTAGTTAATTATTCTCTGTTTTATTTTAAGAAATAAAAGTTGTTAATTTTTACTTTACATAGTTCTTGGCCACTCGAATTTTTACAGATTACTGCACAGGATAAATCTTTTCTGTGCTGCTGGTTTTAAATTAAGCAGGAGAGTTTACCCAGTGTCGTAACAGGTCGGGTTCAAATGCTGAGTGAACTCTAACCCAATCTCACTGTTGTCCAAGAAGACAATTCCGCTGTTTAATGGTGGAGCTGAGGCCACCATCGGTGGCAATCTTATTGAATCATGTCGCAGACCTGAAGGAATGAATGCCTCCTAATTCTTATGTATCTGCAACTAGTTTTATCTATTGAGATCCTTTTATTACTGCTATTGGTCTGAGGTGGTCAATTGGCTTTATTGCAATCAAGACACCAAAATCCCTCGAGCTCTGTGGTTAGCACCATTTATAATTTGGTCCCCTAGCCTGCTTTCTTCTCTCAGCTCTGCCTGGCCTCCCCCTCTCCCGGCACACCTGACACCCCTCCCCCAACCCACCCCCTCCTGGTACCCCTCCTCCTCAACCCCAGGCACCTCCCCCTCCTCACCCCTACCTCCCACCCCTAGCACGCCTATCCCCCTCCCCACCCTCCCCCAGCATGGCTCCTCACCCCGGCATGTCTTCCTCTCCCTCTCTGCCCCCCACCCCTGGCATGCCTGCCTTTCCTTTCCCCACCACCCCCCACCGGCATGCCTCACCCTCTCTCTCCCCCTCCCGCTTGGCATGCCAACACTCATTGTGTTCTCTTCCATGCGTGGGAAGTCCTCAGGATGCAGGTTACTCTCTCCATGTGCCGAGGTCTGAGCCCAAGAACATCCTTATCCAACATAGTAATGTTGATACATGCCAGCACATTCATAAACTTTTCAATACAGAACATCAGATAGTGACGGCGAGTGTTAGTTTCAGCTGATATTATCCCTTGGCCCCATTGGTTCAATGCTGCTAAGGCTGTGATAACGGAGTTCGGCACATTCAGTGTGGACTGGAATGGTTTCATAGAATCCCTACAGTGAAGAAACAGGCCATTGGACCCAACAAGTCCACACTGACCCTCCGAAGTGTATCCCACCCAGACTCATTCCCCTATCCTATTCACTTTACATTTCCCCTGACTGATGCACCTAACCTACACATCCCTGAAGACTATGGGCAATTTACCATGGCCAATCCACCTAACCTGCACATCTTTGGACTGTGGGAGGAAACCAGAGTACCCAAAGGAAACCCACGCAGACACGGGGAGTATGTGCAAACTGCACATAGACAGTTGCCTGAGACTGGAATTGAACCCAGGACCCTGGTGCTGTGAGGCAGCAGTGCTAACCACTGAGCCACTGTTTCTATTCCATGGCATGCCATCAGGAAAGCACACTGTGCATTGGCATGGCCTTCATGATCAGATGGAGGGGGTCTCCTTTGTCCAGACACTGAATCTGAATGCAGGTCCTTAAGGGACTGTGCTTCACTCCTGGGTGCCAATATCAAGCCCTCCATAGAAGCTCATCCTGCAACAACAGGTTGGTATGTGTGGAATGTGTAGCCAGCAGCCACATCAACATTGCTAGTGTAGGACGAGGCTGAGATGTGAGGCAGTTATTATGAGGAGGATCATTAGGATTAAGTCTAAGGTTATATAACAATGCTACTCCAGATTTTACATTCCTCTAGATCCATCTCATATATGGAAGTCATGGATGACTAAGCATCACTTAGGCTAATGGAAGACATGATTAGTTGGGAAGTACATTGCCTTAATAGGAACTCAGGTTTGATCTCAGATGGAGCTGAATGGTGTGCCTCAGTAACGAGGTTGGCTAAAGTGCTATAGTTTTGTACCCAGCAGCAGTCAGATAGTGAAGCAGAGGAAGAGAGTCCCTCTCCAAGCTGGTTTCCAAGCAGCCCACCCTGACTGCATACCAAACAAAGGACTTTGGGGTTTTCTTTTGCCTCCTATCATAACAACTTATGTTGGTATAGTGCCTTGAACATAAAATGCCCCAAGATTTTTCACAGAAGCATTCTAACATATATTATGGCACTGAACCATTCTAGATATAATACAGTAGCCACATTAGATATAAAAACAAAACCATTATTAAAGAGGTACGTTTTAGAGACTAATCCAAAGGAGTGCCACAATCAAACAACCTCACTATAAAAAGCTCAAGTGTGAGAATTTGCCACACGGATTCAGAATCAGTGTCAGGGAAGTGTGGAGACGTTGGCAATCAGGAAATTGGCATCTGTTTTGGTTTGCTGTCATGATGGGATGATGTTTATAGACGTTGATTGAAGGCTCTTAAAGAAATTGATCCTTAGGGTACGCTTGTTTAATAATTACTCTGTCCCTTAATTCCCTGCCATTATTTCCCATAACATCTGCTTTTGAAGCATCCGGCTTTGCATTCAGTGCTTTCTGGCGGGAGCCAGGGTGTGACAGATTAGAACTCAAAATACATTCCCCACCCCCAGGGCTCAAATGAAAAATGGGACCCATGATATATACTTTCTCAAGTGAAATGCAGAGAACATGGAAAAGAAAAAAAATGACAGGGTCTTATTCAAATTTTGTGGGAGGTCTCCAATTAAAAATAAAAATTAAGGCTGGGATGATCGTTAATGCGTGTGTACATTTGTTTAAGCATAAAAGGCTTTCCACTTGGTAGCTGCTGATGGGAATATTACAGGTTTCATCAAACAGACATAGTTTCCCTTTTGATTTAATAACGAGAGTAATGCAATGTTTTTCGAAGGAAGGATATTGTTTATGTAAAACTTGCAGCAGCTTGTCTGTTGGCATGAAGACCGAGTGGGTGAGGAGAAAATCATCCAGCAGAATCTCTGTAAAATGACAAAATAAAAATCATAAAATCATAAGAAATTGGAACAGGAGAAGACTGTTCAGTAGGATCATCATGTCCAATTCCTGCCTTTTCCCTGTAACCTTTGATTGATCAAGAATCTATCTATCTCAGTCTTAAGTGTACACAAGGACTCTACCCCCACAACTTTCCTGTGAGACTCTGAGACATACGCGAGTCTAATTTGAACATTAATTTTAATAGTTTTTTTGTGCACCTTCTTTGCAGCCGGAACATTGTTTTCCTCACTCTGTTCAATCACCCTATGATCTTTTTAGGTTATGAGCTGGCCACACTGGAGGCAAAAACAAACTTTTCATTGTACCTAGGTCAATACGGCAAAAACAAATCAAATCAATAAATCTACCCTGTTAAGGGGTCTCCAATTTAAAATGGAGATGTGGAAAAACTGTTTCTTTCATTAGTTTGGAATTCATTTCCCCAGACAGCACTACAATAATGAACATTCCGTCTAAAGCTTTTTATTTTACACAGAATTTGAAGTGTGATAGCTCATTGTGGTTAATAACACTATATTGGATGTTCTTCAGTGACCTTGGGAATTGGAAAGTAACTGAAAGCAGCATGCAGGGCCTGACCTCTCTCAATGAGATGCGAGGGACATTACAACGGAGGCTTTCCACTGCCAGGGCTCTGGCTGCTGCTAACTGGGAGGGCCTAGGAACAGCTACAAAGAGAAGCTCTGAAAATAAATGTGCACAGGAACGGTGCAGGATTCTTGGCAGCCTGATCCAGGGTGTAGCAGAGGATTTGCTGATTGGGTGGTTTTAACTTTGAGAGTTTTCAAGTTTCACTGCGGAAGTTTCCCCTCTCGGAGGTGGCAGGAAGATGAATTAATTGGGTGAGATTGCCCGGAGAACTATCCACCCCCCACTTTGCCACCAATTACGTTCTGAGAACTTTAACTCACCACCAATTAAAGGTCCTGAAGTGGTCATTTAATGCCAATTAAGAGCCCCAACTTGCTGAGTCCCTATTGGCTAATTTCCCAACTGCGTAACCAGGGTGACTGGCGTGCTGGGTTGAAGAGCAGGGACATATCAAGCTATCCCAATCTCAGGGCAATCCGATGCATGGATGGGAAGAAAAGGGGTGACCTCTAAATGGCACCTGCTCACCTTGCCTCCAACTGCCCTCTCCCCTCCCAATCCCCAGGTAACGAGTAAAAGAAACTTACCTGGATCCAGGGAGTTGGCTCAATCAAGGGTCTTTAAGACTCAGAAGTTCCTATCTTATGATTAATTGGCAGCGTCTGGTGACCCAGGATGCCAGTGTTGAATCATAGAATCCTTACAGTGTGGAAGAAGGTCATTCGGCCCATCGAGTCCACACTGACCCTCTGAAGAGTATCCCATCTCGACCTACCCCATACTGTATCCCTGTAACCCTGCATTCCCCATGGCTAATACACCAGCATATACATCCCCGGACACTACGGGACAATTTAGCATGATCAATCCTTCCTAACCTGCACATCTTTGGACTATGAGAGGAAACTGCAGTGTCCGGAGGAAACCCATGCAGACACGGGGATAATGTGCAAACTCCACACAGACAGTCATCTGAGGCTGGAATTGAACCTAAGCCCCTGGTGCTGTGAGGCAGCAGTGTTAACCATCGTTACCCAACATGCCTGCCCTAGCCCCCCACCCCGCCTAGCTGCAGTGGGAAACCATGTCCGCACTTCTCGCTGTTTAACGATTCTGCTACCTGCCATCACTTTACACTCCCTCACTGGCTGCCCCACTTTTCCTGAGCTTTTCTGTCGAAGTTCTAACAGTGTGACTGCAAAGGAATAACAAAGTGCAATGGATTTTCAGGAACTGCAATAATACACTATTTATGTCTTCACGTTAATAAGGCCGTTCATCTCTGGCTGCTACTCCTAGTGGAAATCTCCTCTTCTCCCTATATCAGTTAAGCATCTTTTAAAGGATTCCATGTTGTTGAAAAAAAGTCATAGAATTGTTAAACCGCAGGAGGAAGACATTCAGCACTAATTCCTGGTCTCTGGCATGCTTTTGTAGCCATTGTATTTGTGTAGTTCGTCTAGTTGAGTTTCTGGTCAATTGTAACTCCCAGGACGTTGACAGTGAGGGATTCAGCAATGATGATGACAGTGAATGTCAAGTGATGGTTAAATTCTCTCTTTTTGAAGCTGGTCATTGCCTAACACTTGTATTACGTTAATGTTATTTGCCACTCGCAAACCTGAATAGCATCTCAGTCTTACTGCATTTGATCGTGGACTGCTTCAGTCTCTGAGAAACGCAAATGGTGTTGAATCAGCAAACATTCCCACTTCTGACCTCATTGTGGAGGATAAGTGATCAGTGAAGTAGCTGAAGATGGTTGGGCCTAGGAAACCACCCTGAGGAACCCCTGCAGGGATGTGCCTGAAACTGAGTGAAGAAGCAATTCCAAGTTTGCCAAATTTGCATTTTGTTTGTATAAACACATTCTTTTCTCACAGTGGCGCTTAACCTAATAACTGAACTAGCGTGGAGACAAGTAATATCCTGGCCTTGGATTCAGACTGCCATAGGTTTAAAACCCTATTCCAGTACAGGGCAGTCACTCTGGGCAGAGATGAGGGAGTGCTGCACTATCAGAGCAGTGGTCTATCAGACGACAAGTTCAAACTGACATCTAGCTGACCCTGTTGGTCAAAATCAAAAAGTATGCTGCTGGAAAAGCACAGCCCATCAGGAAGAGCAGGAGAGTTGATGTTTCAAGCATAAGCTCTTCATCTGGAATGGAGGGGGTGGTGGAGTTAGCTGGGAATGCAATAGGTAGATAAAGGTGGGGTGATGGTCATTGCTCGGAGTGGAGAGTGGAGCGGATAGGTGGGAAGGAAATTGGACAGGTAGGACAGTTCTAGAGGGTGGTGCCAAGTTGGAAGGTTGGATCTGGGATAATGTTGGGAGGGGGAAACAGGGAAACTGGTGAAATCGACATTGATCCCGTGTGGTTGGAGGGCCCCAAAATGGAAGATGAGGTGTTCTTCATCCAGGCGTTGGGTGACTAGGATTTGGCAACAGAGGAGGTCCAGGACTTGCATGTCCTTGGTGGAGTAGGAGGGGAAATTGAAGTGTTTGGCCATGGGGCGGTGGAGTTGTTTGGTGCTTGTGTCCCGAGAGGTGTTTTATGAGAGGTTCCGCAAGGTGGCGTCCTGTCTCCCCAATGTAGAGGAGACCACATCAGGAGCAACGGACAGTAGATGACGTGTGTGGAGGTGCAGAAAAATCTCTGTCTTCACTTTCTTCTGGTTGGTCTAAAACATATAAAAATATTATTTGTTGAAGAATGAAGGATTTTTGGTCAATGCTTATCCTCCTCCATCAACAAAATAACTAGCCAGTCGTCTCATTGCTGTGATGAGGGTTACACCCAAAACGTCGACTTCTCCACTTCCTGCTGCTGCCTGGCTTGCTGTGTTCTTCCAGCCTCCTGCCTGTCTACCTTGGATTCCAGCATCTGCAGTTTTTTTGGCTTACTTGCTGTTGGCAAGCTTTTTCTGTACAAGTTGGTAGCTGCAGTTGCCTACGTAAGGACAGTGATGCATTAAGCATTTAATAGGGTGTGACGTGTTGTGAGTCACTCTGTGATGTTCAGAGAAGTAAATAAATGCAAGAACACTGTCGTATCTTCTTTCCATTCCATGCAGTCATTTTATCTAAAACTCAGTGCAAGATCTGAAATGTGGATTCAAGTTCTACCTTGTACTGAGCATGTCCAACTCCCTAGTGGATGCAGAAGTCCTATAAGGAAGGATTAACCATTAAGGAATTGTGTTAACAGTGTAAAATGTCACAGTTTGGCAGCAGATGTTGGTTAGTCTAATTAATGCCAGACTCCATTAGTGGAGCTGGTATATAAAATGGAGACATGAAGTCCTATCGATCTGGCAGGATTTGAACCAGATGTTTGAATTATAGGAAGGATACAGCAGAGGAGGCAGCCACTTGGCCTCACTCCAGTGCTGGTTCTTTGGTAGCAATACCTCAAAAGGCAAGCACCCAGTGTCATTCCTATGCAAACTTGTGTGTGTCTGACTAACACTGTGCAAAGAAAGACTTGCATTCCTATAGCGCTTTCATGTCCTCAAGATACTCCAAAGCTCCCTACAGCTATTGAAGTGCATTCACTGTTTCCTACATTGCTATATTGAATTGGCTGTGAAACATCTTGAGATGTGCCGTGCTCACAGAAGGTGATATTCGAAAGTAGAGTATTCCTGTGAAACCTTTCGTAAGCTGAAATGGTGTAAAGCGAAGAAGCATTAATTTATATGGGAAAAATTTTGCCTTTTTTTGTAAAACCCAAAATCCTCTTCGGATTCTTTTGGTTAGAGAAAACAGGTACTAAGGTGGGTCTTTCGTAAAAGCGAAGTGGCGTAAAGCGAACTTTTGAAATGTGGGGGATACCTGTACATAAATACACAACTCTCTTTGCTAAGCACGCTTCAATTTAATTGCCCATAGCCCTGCCTTAAAACCGCTGAACACAAAAGCCTGACAGTTGCTCCATATGCTGACTGTATATTGCCACCAAACGTCATGTCTGTCACAATGCCTGACACAAAAAGAATTAGTCCCATCACTAAAATATGTTGTGGTTGCTACCTCCTTCTTTCACGGAGGTGGATCACAGGAAATGGCTGACTTCATTTTACATGCAGAAGCCAAACATGTATCAAAGCAGCATTGTTTTTCTCTGACCAGGCAATCACTTAATTACAAGATAAGATTCCACAAATACACTACGCAAAAATAATTTACCAGGAATATAAACACACCTATGTAATCGCCTGTTCGGTAGGAAGATAATGGTTCCACATTGCAGCAGGAACAAAATGCTAAGGGAATGCTTCAGGCATTTCATAGAATACTGACAATAGCTCACTTGGGAGTATTGTTGGATGGTTCAGGCACCGTACTTTCGTAGTGTCAGCTGTGGTTTAATTGGTAGCACTCTTGTCCCCTGTGCCAGAAGATTGTGCGTTCAAGTCCCACTTTAGGAACTATCAGGACGGGTGATCCAGCTGCCTCCAGCACTCTCGCAACGCCTGCAAGATTGTGATGTAAAGCCGAGTTTACAGGTTATAAACGAGACCTTCAAAACCAGACAGAGCTCACCTGTCCTCCTGAAGAATGTTCAAAATCACACAACACCAGGTTGTAGTCCAACAGGTCGATTTGGAACTTGTTGGACTATAACCTGTTGTTGTGTGATTTTTAACCTTATCCACCCCAGTCCAACACCAGCACCTCCAGCTCCTGAAGACTGAGGGTGTTTATTGCTGCAGTGAAACAGAATTTCACCTGGGCAAGAGATACGCTCATGTCAACAAAGAACGACACTTTGACTCCTGGTGATAAACCGTGTTATTGGTGGTAAAGTGACGCAGGTTCATGGAAACAGTGATATGGAGATGCTGGTGTTGGACTGGTTGGAAAATGTTGAAAGTCACATGACACCAGGTTATAATCGAACACAGGTTTATTTGAAAATAAAAGCTTTTGGAGTGCTGCTCCTGATGAAGGAGGCTCTGAAAGCTTGTTTTTTTAAATAAACCTGTTGGATTATAACCTGGTGTCGTGAGATTTTCAACCACAGAAACAGTGTCATGGTGTGTGCCAAGTTCAGCTGGAACCTGCCAACTGAAACTATTGGGCACAGGATTCGTGTAATGCTGTATTCATCAAGAATCCAAAGCACAGCTGTACATAAATTGACAACAGTTAGTAAAATTATCTTGAAAAAGAATTATGGAACTGAGGGAGCATTGTCAGAGGTATCTTTTGGATAAAACATCAAGGCGAGAGCCTGTTTGTTGTCTCTGGTAGATGTTAAAGATCACAGGGCAATATTGTGAAGAGAAGAATCAGGAGATCTGCCCATGGTCAATATTTAACTCATAAGCAAGATACTAAAATTCCGAGTATATGGACATTATCACATTGTTGCTTGCGAGGTGCCACATCTTAATGACTGTACATCATTTTGTATTGTTGAGTATGATATGTATGGAAACTGGGCTGAAGAATCCAGCATCTGCAGTCCTCACTTTTGCCCGAAGAATCTCCAGTCTAAAGAGAAGAGGAATCCATTGAGCTGAAGTTTCTGTTCTCCAAATTTGGAGTTTGTATTTTATTCCTGCAGGGAGACATTTCAATGAGTTAGCTCAGCTGGCTGGATGACTGGCTGACTGGCAATGCAGAGTGATGCCAACAGCATCGGTTCAATTCCTGCACTGGCAGAGATTATCAGGGAGGACTCTCCTTCTCAACCTCTCCCCTCGCTTGAGGTATGGTGACCCTCAGGTTAAACCACCATCATTGTCTCTCTCTCTCTCTCTCTCACACACACACACACACACAAGAGAGCAGCCCTATGGTTGGTAAAACTATGGCGAGTTTACCTTTTAATTGCTTTGATGTGGTAGCAACGGGAGGTATTTTTCATTAACAGGATGCAGCCATCAAGCTAAAAGGACATTCTGTCTTTTATACAAGTGAATAAGATTCTATATGAATTGCTTTGTAGTGTGTTGCTAGGAATGTAGGCCTTATGTCCCAGTGACTAGCAGATTACATCAAACAGCACATAATTTAGGCTATTCTTAATAGACAAAATATTGACTACCCTTGACCAAACCATGCTTGAAGAACAGTGAACATAATTTCTAATGTTAGGTGTGATTCTAATTATTGGGCAACACTTCCGGAATAATTCAGCATGCTAAGAATTAAACTAAGAATGCAATTTAAGATTATTCACTGGACTCATACCCTGGCACACTTATGTTTGTTGAACTGCATTCAACATGTTGAACATCATAGGGATCCATCCTCTGCCTGCATTTGAATTAAACAAAACAGCAGAGGACAATGGCTCACTGATGCATTCTCCATGGTATCACCACAACCAGAAACAATCTACACTCTTTTCTTGTGCAGTTTAGACTGTTGCTTCCTTTGAAATTTGACATCCTTGTGATTGCCCAGATGTGTGCAAGCTGAAAAGACCACAAGCTGATAAGAAGTAGGGACTGACCGTATAGTAGGGCATTCAGACCCGGGGGCCTACTCCACCAGTGATTAGGACCATGGCTGATCCAACATTCCTGACATTCACTTTCCCCACATTGTCATCATAATCCTCGATTCCCCTCCTGATCAAGAATCTAACTCAACTTAACTCCTTGCCACAGAGAGCTGTGGAGGGCAAAGACTCACAGCCCTCTGAGAAGAAATTCCTCCTCATCTCAGTATTGACTTGGCACCCCTTAATTATGAGACTGCCCTCTGCTCCAAGACTGCATGCCTTTGCTTTCAGGTTCTGAAGGAGGGTCACTCTGCTTTTTCTCCACAGATGCTGCCAGACCTGCAGAGTTTCTCCAGCAATTTCTATTCTTGGTATGCTTGGGTAGAGGCTGGTCACAGCCAAGCCTCAGAAACCCTAAAGGATGGAGTGTTTGGTCATCTTGCTCCCATTAGAAGGGTGGTGTACGGAAAGTTCACTGGCCAGTGATCCCAACTGTTGAAGGGCAGGACTTCACCTGCAATTGCCCATTCCTCTACAGTCTGAGCATGATGAGCCCAAAACCCTTAGACACTTGGGCTTTGTTCAGACCCTATCACAAATTGTCCAGCAGCAGCAGATTATTGTAGGCGGGAAAGATGATGAGGCAAAATGATCCACCTCCACATGGAATAAATGCAGATGCACAGTCAAGGTACATTGACTTCTGACCTTAATCTGACAGCCGCTTCTGAGTCAACCAGCTTGTTATACTAGTAAAGAGCAACACTGGGTGGTAGGGAGGTTCAAGTTAAAAGGATTAGAACACAATTGAAGATTTTGGATGATACAATATTGTTATTGACAATCCAAGTGAACATTTTAAACAATGAGCTGTCATGAAGTTAAGAATAGAATAGAATCCCTACATCTGGAAACAGGCCATTTGGCCCAACACGTCCACACCAATCCTCCAAAGAGCATTCCACCCACATCCCTACCCCTATCCTATAACCCCCAGCTAACTTACACATCCCCGAACACTACAGGTAATTTAGCTTGATCGATCCACCCAACTTTCACATCTTTGGACTGTGGGAGGAAACTGGAGCACCCAGAAGAAACCCATGCAGACACGGGGAGAATGTGCAAACTCCACAGAGACAGTTACCCAAGGGAAGAATTGAACCCGCATCCCTGTTGCTGTGAGGCAGCAGTGCTAACCACTGAGTCACTGTGCTGGGCCACAAAGTACTGTAGACACGTTTTAAACTTTTAATTTCAAAATGTATTTTCTTAAACGAGATCTGCTACAGACAAAAAGAAACTTCAGATGCAAATTCAATGCTGTCTGGCAAAACCCTGTGTGGAGCTACGGAATATCAGAGCAGAGAGTGTCAGGAGAACTTCAAAACAGGGAGACAGAGATGGAACAGGAAGAGATGAGGTGGTTGGCTATTTCTCCCTCCTCTTCCTGGTCAGAAATCTACTTCCTTGTTAGGGTTTTCTTTGCCTATCCAGAATTAAACAAAACAAAAGAGGTTAAAAACGGACTGTGACCCTGGTCTGCGTGTGCTAGTGGAAGGTGTGGTTGTGGACCAAGGTTTGTGTGTTCTAAACTGCGTTTGAGTGCCACCTGCTTTGAAAGTAATGGCTAAAGGATCACCCACTAGTCACCCCTGTGTTGCAGGTAAAATGAATCTCTCACGCTGAGTGCTAGAAACCAACTAGCCAGTTATCCAGTCAGAAGGATTGAGGACTAGAGAAGGACTCTCTCACTCTGTGTGCTGCCAGCCAGACATCCGTAAAAAGGAAACAGAGCAAAAGAATTTTACCTTATCTGCAAAAGCCAAGAATCTCAGACTGATATTGTTCAACTGTCAATGTTCCACTATCTACTCTCTATGAGCCAGCCAGATAGACTGATCTGTATACCTTGAACTCACTTCCATCTCTAACCTGTGTACATGCATGTGACATTTTTATTTCTCCTCACATTTAGTAATGAATAAACTTACTGTAATGTTAATTTGAGAGATCCTGGTCGAAATGACTCCCTTTAAAACAAATTCATTTGGGAGAAAGTCATTGACAAGGGAAGTGATCCCTTTTTAATGAACCTTGCTGTGACCAATTGGAGAGGCAGTTGAATAAAGAAGAGGAGTGCTTTCATCCCTCCTCACCGAGGAACTTAAAGACGAGTTGTTCATCTGGAACTGTTCATAACTTGTGAATGTCTCACCTGAGGTCACGTATAAAGACGACTGTGACATTTTGTTAGTGTCTAATTCCTTCCCACCCACTTCCACGCTACTGGAGGTAACAACTTGCTGAGGGGTACAGTTGGTTGAGCTAGTTCCCTTCCAGTGACTTCTGCTACTGACTCATCTCTCTAACTGAGGCAAGATCATTGAGCATTAATAGCTGATTAAATGTGAATGCAGTGTAACTGGGTCCAATTCCATTAAATATTCAGATACATGGTCCTTCTAACAAGGCCCACTGGATACCCAAGGAACACAAGTGCTATAGCCAACTGAAGAACCCTCAGGATCCTGGCAGAGAACCTCCCAAAAAGGAGAGTAGAAATGATTTAGAGATGGCCTCAAAACATTGCCAAAGAGATCACACATGCCCATCAACTCTCAGAGACCCTGGCTTTCCACTGAACAAAATGAAGATAGCTCACTCAGAAACACACCAGACGCAATTAGAAGCTTCAAGTGGCTATAAGTTAATTCAACGCAACAAAAGGAATGCAAGAAACCTCCAAATAACTTCTCTATCTTTCCAGCCCACAACACACGCATGCGGCAGGGCTACAGATCGTGCATTGGACTTCAGAACACATACAGTCAGAGGGGAAATAAGTCATTCACAATCCTAAGGGACTGCCTGAGGAGTAAAGAATGTTGTGAGATGTGTGAAATTGACCATACTTCATTAGGGAGGAGGGCCATTGTCAACTAAGTCATTAATTCAGCACAGAGTGCAGGAGATGGACCTGAAGGGAGCTCCCTGAACCATAACACCACATTTACTCTCTCACACTGTTCGTGTGACTAAGTCTGGCTATATTTACATCCAACACATTATGATGGAATCTTATCTGTACAGTAACATTTACTGGCATAAACCATTACTCACAGTCTTTCAGTGAATTTTATAATAATTAATGCCCACTTGTAAATGACAGGACTATTAATCATGACTCTTATGCATACTATCCTCTTGCCATTTGCTTGTTCTGACACGTTCTGGGAAATTAAGACAAAATTTCTCGAAGTACAATTCATTCCTTGTCTCAACTTGGTCATCAATATGAAGTCAATTGAAGTTCAATGTAGGAAATGTGAGGTTATACATAATGGAAGAATAAAAAAGCCAATCTTTGGAATTTTAAGTTTTTAAAAGGGATCTGTTGATGCAGGTACAAAGCTTATTAAAAAGGAGAACCTAGGTCCTCAAGGCTATAAAAGGATGCAAATTAAGCGGCACGGTGGCACAGTGGTTAGCACTGCTGCCTCACAGCGCCAGAGACCCAGGTTCAATCCCTGCCTCAGGCGACTAACTGTGTGGAGTTTGCACGTTCTCCCCGTGTCTGCGTGGGTTTCCTCCGGGTGCTCCGGTTTCCTCCCACAGTCCAAACATGTGCAGGTCAGATGAATTGGCCATGCTAAATTGCCCGTAGTGTTAGGTAAGGGGTAAATGTAGGGGTATTGGTGGGTTGCGCTTCGGCGGGTCGGTGTGGACTTGTTGGGCCGAAGGGCCTGTTTCCACACTGTAATGTAATGTAATGTAATCTAATCTAATCTACTGCAATGATCGAATTGGAGAGCAGACAAGTTATGTTAACTTCAGCTAGAATCTTGGCTGTTCATTAGACCACACTTGAGGTACGGCAAACAGTCCTGGGCTCCATTTTACAACATGAGAAAAAGAGGCATTGGGGAAGATGCAAAATATAATTTCCAAACAATACTCTGTGAAGTGGGGATAATTTTTAACTGTGTTAGTGAATACCTTTTGAGTGAATTAACATCTTGTCTGTAATGTCTAGTGGGGAAGATTAACGTGACTGAGGGACAAAATGTGATGAGATCTACAAGGTTATGACAGATTTTATAGAGTAAATGAACAGGACATGTTTCTGCCTCCATGTTGAGTAAACACAAAATGGAGAAAGTAATAGAAGAAAAAGTTGCTAGAACTTGAAGAAATTTGGAAGAATTGTTTTTTTTTTCCCCAGATCATAAATACTGGCGTATCTCTGAGTGTTGTGGCCTACAAGGCAGTTACAGATACTCTATAATTAAAAACTCCAATCCTGATGTAGAGAAAACACACGTCACAATTTTTTTCCAACAATGTATCTACTTGCCAACTGGGGACTGTCTAAAACAGACAAGCACAGACAGATAGACACAAAGATAAAGGTAAAAGACTTTACTCTGGTTGCAGTGGCCCTCAGTCCTGAGTGTTGGAGAAACAGTGAGGCACTTTATGCCAGATTTACTCCTTACTGAAATGTCCATGCCGTAAGTCAAGGCTTTCCTAGCTTGCACAATCTTCGATTACAGACTCACCTTCTTGCTTTACGGGGTTCGCTTCTGAACAAGTCTTAAAACAATGTCAAACTGTTGATGTTAAAAATCCTGAATTATTAAGGTACTGGCTCAGGTGACCTCCATCAAGATGATTCATTGAATAAGCTATAAAATCATGAGTTTATATTCGGGATCCTTGCAGTCAAGTCCAGTTCACACTGCAGTTCGGCACAACCAATGCTACAATTTTGTTTTATTCTTCCGTAGGTTGTGACGGTCACTGGCAAAGGCAATTGTTGCATGTCCCTAATTTATGTTTACAAGCAATATTTATTCATTTTGATCTCAGCAGTGCCAGGACTGCAACTGCAGTAATTTCTCACTTAACATTTTTTTTTAAATATTAGTTTGTTAGGATGTTACTAATCCAATCGGAAATATATCTTTTTAATACCTCTCTTATGCTACTTTTTCTCATTTGTCCTAATTATTTCAACCTTCTAATAGATTTTATTACAGAATTAAGCATAAAAAAAAGGAAAACATGTTTATTAAAGGATGCAAGAAAGTGGATCTATAATTAGAAGCTATTTCGCGTGTGGCATTTACTGCGACAGTAAAGGAGTTTGAATAATAATATTTAATGGACCTTGAAAACAGTCTTTATTGCAATGGAATGTACTATAATTCTGAAAATTACTATTGCCACTTTTCCATTTATTATTTAGTCAGTCTGGTGGCTTGTAGCCGAAAACATGGCCCTAATAGAGTACTTATTCTCCTGGAGATTGGGCTCAAAAGCTATAAGACAGTTTAAGTTCATTTGTGGAATGTGGGTGCTGCTGGCTGAGACATAGATAAATTACTTAGACAATGAACAGTAACTAAACACACAATATCTGAGGTTAAACCAAGAAAAAATATTGCAACTAAAATCTCCCAAAGAACCAAACTGCATTAGCTGTACAACGAGTAGAATATTTACTCAGAGGCTGACAGTCTGTTCAATCATAATTTGAACAGAGACATACATCAGTACTTAAAATGTTTAAATGTGCTTAGAAATAGAAGATAAAGACTACACAAGGAAGAAACAAAAGGAATGCAGAAGACAGCTAAAAATACTGAAACTGAAGCCTGCAAAGGAGAAGTGAGAAGAATTAAGAAGATAAAAGGAATGTGTTAAATAGAAACATCAGTGCAAATTCAAAAGGGAAGATGCTGGTAACAGGAAAAACACAAATCTTCCGTCTTCATCTACTCTGGCTGATATGTGATTCCAGACTCACAGCAATGTGGCTAAGTCCTACCTGCCCAATGAAATGCCCCAGGAAGATAGTCAGTTTGAGGGCAAATACAGAATGGCAAACGAGGCTGGTCTTATCAACAGTGCCCATGTCCCTGTGAAACAAAATGATCGGAGGTAAAGCTGATAAAAATCAGGATTGGCTTCAACGATGGCTCTTTCTAGAAAGTTGGTTGATGGCTGGAGAAAGACAAAAGGGAGGCTGTTTAGAAACTGTACAGTGAAACTTGAAAAAATAAGTTAAAGACGACCTTCCAACAATTAATGTGTTCCATGCCAACACAAGGAAAATGTGGGATACCATTGCACAGTACCTCAGGCTTGTTCAGATTGGGTATGTATGTCACTATATGTGCTGATCCAGGTGTCCTTACCTAACAGCTTGACAGCAAAGCAAGCTGGGACAGCTTTTCCTCATTATTAATAATATAATATAATACGCTACAACTCGGTATAGGACTTAAAGGATTTACTCTGGCTAGACTTTAATAGTTCAATGAACTGTTATCGTCTTAACATTTACAATGGTGACAATGGAGAGTTTAGGGGCTGTACAATTAAAATTAATGCACACCCCTCATTATTATCCATGTGACAGAATAGTTTCCCAGAGTTATGAAAAATGAGAAGTCTTGGCAATGAAATGCACATTTGACTTAAAAAGTAGGAAACGGATTTAGACAAGGAGGTGAATTTGGTGGAATGCACAGGAGTTCTTATTACCAAGTGCTCCTCAAAAACACACAATGAATATTCTCTCTTGATACTGGATAGCGTGATATAGCTCAAGAGCCATAGAATTCCTCAGATCTAAAAAGGTAAAAGGTGAAGTCACCATAGTCCAACTGGACAATAGGGATGCTGTCTCTCATTACAGAGAGAGACCAATGGTGATGGTTTAATCCGAGGGTCACCATGCCTCGGGCGAGGGGAAATATTGAGAAGGAGAGTCCTTCATGGTGACCTCAACCACTGGGGAATTGAATCCACACTGTAAGGTGTCACACTTCATCACAAATCAGCGGTTCAGTCAACTGAGCTAACCAAATGTGCCATTCCCAAAACCCTCCACACTGTTTCTGTCCAAATAATCATGCTATGCCCTCTTGAATGTCTCAACTGACCCTAACTACTTGCGTTGTGAAAAAAGTTGTTTCCCCTATCAATCTTGCTTCACTTGTACATCGCTTTAAATCTATGCTCTCTTGTTAGCTGTTTTTTTTTGTGAACAGGAACAGCTTCTCCCTATCTACTCTATACAGCCTGCTCATGATTTTGAAAACTTCTATCAAGTCTCCTCTCAGCCTCCTACTCTCCGAGGAGAACAGGCCCAACGTATAGAGACACAAAGCATGGAAACAAGCCCTTCGGTCCACGCCAACCACGTTCTCAAACTAAACTAGTCCCACCTGCCTATCCTTGGCCCCTATCCCTCCAAAGCTTTCCTATGAACTTATCCAAATGTCTTTTAAATATTGTAATTATACCTGCATCCACCACTTCCTCTGGCAGTTCATTCCGCACACGAACCACTGAGTAAAAAAAGGTTTCCCCTCATGTCCTTTTTAAATCTTTCTCCTCTCACCTTAAAACTATGCAGCCTAGTTTTGAACACCCACACCCTCAGGAAAAGGCCCTTACTATTCACCTTATCTATGTTCCCCATTATTTTATAAATCTTAATAAGGTCACCCCTCAACCTCTTTCACTCCAGTGAAGGAAGTCCCAGCCTGATTTTATATCTCAAACCCTCCATTCCGGACAACATCTTGGCAAACCTGTTCCGAACCCTCTCCAATTTAATATCCTTCCTATTGAAGGACAACCGGAACTGTACACAGTATTCCAGAAGAGGCCTCACCAACGTGGACTTCATCAGTTTCCTCATTTCCCCTCCCCCCACCTTACCCCAGTTCCAACCTTCCAGCTCAGCACTCTCCTCATGACCTGTCCTACCTGCCAATCTCCCTTCCCACCTATCTGCTCTACCCTCCCCTCTGACCTATCATCTCCATCCCCACCCCTATTCACGTATTGTACTCTTTGCTATCTTCTCCTCAGCCCCACCCCACTCCCCAATTTATCTCTCCACCCTGGAGGCTCCCTGCCTCTATTCCTGATGAAGGGCCTTTTCCGATACGTCGATTTTCCTGCTTCTCGGATGCTGCCTGACCTACTGTGCTGTTCCAGCACCACTCTAACCTAAACTCTGGTTTCCAGCACCTGCAGTCCTCACTTTTGCCTCACCAACGTCCTGTATAACGTCCTGTTTATCCTCCTGCACTCACCTCTCCCTCTGGAGACTGTATTTCTTGTAGCAAACCTTACATAAATCTCTGCTTTCCTCCTCTGCACTGGACTTCCGGTTTTGAACCAAATCCCCAGCTATACTCACTTGGCCAATTCTTCAATCTATCCGGATAACTTTCTAAGTTTCTTGTTCTTGAAACCATCCTTGCAAATAATAGAGTCATAGAGATGTACAGCATGGAAACAGACCCTTCGGTCCAACCCATCCATGCCGACCAGATATCCCGACCCAATCTAGTCCCACCTGCCAGTACCCGGCCTATATCCCTCCAAACCCTTCCTATTCATATCTCCATCCAAATGCCTCTTAAATGTTGCAATTGTACCAGCCTCCACCACATCCTCTGGCAGCTCATTCCATACACATACTACCCACTGCGTGAAAAGGTTGCCACTTAGGTCTCTCTTATATCTTTCCCCTCTCACCCTAAACCTATGCCCCAGGGAAAAGAGTATGTCTATTTATCCTATCCATGCCTCTCATAATTTTGTAAACCTCTATAAGGTCTCCCCTCAGCCTCCAACACTCGTTTGGTATGCTCTCCTTTATTGGTCAGAGTATTGAGTACAGGAGTTGGGAGGTCATGTTGCGGCTGTACAGGACAGATGTTGCAAAACTTGAAAGGGTTCAGAAAAGATTTACAAGGATGTTGCCAGGGTTGGAGGATCTGAGCAACAGGGAGAGGCTGAACAGGCTGGGGATACACCGGTGACATTTTGTTTTTGCACCAGCTAAACTTTCTTCCTTCCTAAACTAAACTGTCAATTCAGGGTCCTTTAAATTCAATTGCTAAGGAGACTGTACCTGGACAGTACATTAGCAGCCAGGCAGCCTCACAGTTTAGTAACAGCAATGTGGGTACTCCTACACCACACAGATAGCAGTAGATCAAAGCACCGGCTCACTTTCAAAGAGAATAAGGGATGGACAATAAAATACTGCTCCATCTTCACATCCCATTAATGAATCAAATATATTGGCCTATACCTCAGTCTAAGGACTGGTCAGACAGGCTCCAGTGAGCGTGGGAACCCCAAGAAATGCTCTCATCCTCTGCGTACTCACTGTCGCCAGGGGCCCCTTCTAGGAAGGGCAGAGTGATTGATAAAGGAGGGAAAACACGTTCTTCCTTGCCCCCAGTGAGGCTGCTGGAGTTTGCCATTGTGGTAGTCTCTCCATGCATTGGTTACAATTTACTGGAGGCAGGAAGAGGTCCAGTTAGGTGCACACATGCCATCTTCTTGCCCCTAGCAAAAGGGCATGGGAGTAGGACATCCTCAGGTCCACCACCCCCTGCCATCCTGTCATTCGTCATCCCCAGCCTGTCTCCAAAGGGCTGGTAAAACTCACCTGAGCTGAAGGTGATAATTTACTTTCACAGTTGGTGATTTACGTACAGACAGCAATCCTGAGAAATTATTATTTACTTAAAAAGGAAGCAGTTAAATGCAGGCCTCAATGGAAGAAGCAAGCTAATGCAGGTACTCGGCACATATTGCAGTCAGTCTGCTCCACGTAATACAGGACCATGGGGAACCTGTAACTTACAGCCTGCTTAATCACTCCCCATCTTCAGCAACAACTACAAAGTGAGGATTGCTGATGCATCCAGGCTATTGTGCAAACTAAACAGCTCAGTACACACTGTGCCCTCTTTTGTTTTGTGTTGTATTTATGCAGTCTCTGCTGCCCGAGTAGTACCTTAAATCAGGTGCCATTCACATCATGTGGGCTTGAACACAAATGCAAATTCGCACATTCACCTTAAATCGAGAGTAACAGCCCCTTAAAAAAATAATAGTTAACCTCGAGTCCACGGGTTCACATTTGACAGGCTGGCCTAGACCCTGTGAGGAACTCTGGGAGAGAAACCACAATCAAACTGAATGGCAGGACAGGCTCAAGTCACTGAAAGGCTGCCTGCCGTTCCCGTGGGAACCTGGGCAAAGATCCACCTATGTTCCATCGTGATTGTACAACTAATGACTGCGTTTTAATGCTCACTGAGAGAGTATGCTAGATCTGAGCACAGTGTGATTTCATTACTTGGCAATTTTTGGGTGAATGATTCCATTGATTGCAGAGAGAGAAGTCAGCTTGAGGGAATGAAACACTTTACTTTTTGCACTGAGTGTCAGCGTCACATTCAAACTCGGTAAATCACCGCCTGGAGTACAACCTGTGGTTAGAGGTTTGACACAAAGGGATGTGGATGTGGATGTGGATCGTTTTGAGAGATTAGCCCAGCAGTGAGCTTCTCTACATGTAGAGAAATTCACTTGGACAGATATCAGACACTGATATATAGGGTACAGAACACAATAATGAAATGTGATTTTACCAATGCTATCGTACATCGAAACATTGAATGCAGGAGTAGGTCATTTAGCCCTTCGAGCCTGCTGTTCCACTCTATGTGATCATGGCTGATCATCCAACTCAGTCCCCTGCTCCACTTTCTCCCCAATCCCTTTAGTCCTTATAACTATATTTTCTTCTTGAAAACTAAAAAGAGAGATGTAAAAGAGCCATTGTCCATGAAGGACAAAGGCATCCCTCTGCATTAAGGAGTGACATTGAAAATACGCAGCTTGAGGTGAACTATTCCACGATTGCGTGACATGACGAAGGGACAGAACCTGCAACAACTGCCACAGACTGTGTGAGGGATCGAACCCATGCTCCTGGCCTACTCACCCAAGCAAATGACCCCCAACTAGGGACCCCATCGCACCATCAAATGGTTTTGCATTAATATAGAGTCATAGAGGTATATAAACCCTTCAGTCCAAACCAACCATGTCGACTAGATATCCCAAACCAATTTGTCCCATTTGCCAGCACTTGGCCCATATCCCTCTAAACCATTCCTATTCATATACCCATCTAAATACCTTTTAAATGTTGTAATTGAACCAGCCTCCACCACTTCCTGTGGCAGCACATTCCATAGACACACCACCCTCTGCATAAAAATGTTGTCCCTTAGGTTCCTTTGAAATCTCTCCCTTCTCACCTTAAACCTATGCCCTCTAGTTTTGAACTCTGCTGTCCTGGGAAAAAGACCCTATCACCCTATCTATGCCCCTCATAATTTTACAAACTTCTATGAGGTCACCCCCTAATATACAGGTAACCATCTCCTAGCAAGAAGATTTAGAGGGATATTAATCTTGTACGGTACGACAGCCTGCATTTGTAAGACACTGTACAGTATAACTCATGTGTGAAATCGTTAAGTCAATAGCATGCTTGAGTAAATAATGAAACTATAGAAAATGGTGCAATCTGAAAATAAAGGTCACAAGCTGCTGTTATTGAATTGGCCAAATTGAATTTCCACTTGTGGAAAGTGTTCACATTGTAAAGCCAGTCCAACAACAGAACACTTAATGTAAAATTAATGACAACACTTAACAGGGCTTTGTATAATGTCTTTTCTCAGAATGGTGACTGTAAGGTCTATACATTCATCAGAATCTTTCTGTGATTGCTCTGAATGTAGTAATAACATTTAAAGAAAGACGTTAAAGTACACAACATCTTTTGCACGACAATAATACCTGTGACGCTTGAAAGTATGGTCATTATTGTAATGTAGAAAATGTGACAGTCAATAGGTACACAAGAGGTTCCAGGAAGAACATGACCCAGAGATCATTTATTTTGTGCGATGGCTGTTTGTGTAACTCAAAAGCTAAGACACAGGGGATAGCTCCCTTGCTCTGCTTCAAAATAGCATCTCAGAATCATTTTATATCCAGCTGGAAAGGCAAATAAATCTCAAGTTTTGAGTTTCAACTGAAAAACGACATCTCTGACAGTGCAGCACTCCCTCAGCACTGATCAGGAGCATCAGCCTGAACTTTTGTGCTCAGATCCTGGAGTGGGAATCAAGCTCAGAAACTCAGAGATGAGTGCACTACCAATATGATGACTGATACAGGAAGATCCCACGTATCCCTATCTGTACAAGATCTGTGGAAACCATGCTTTCAATATTTTTGCTGAAGGAATTTTAATTTGCTGAGAACAATTTCCCAAAATCATTTCTTCTGTCGTTTCTTTTATCTGACAGACAGTGAACAATATGATCAACACCACAGTAAAAGGAACCTGGGAGAAGCATTCAACTAAACACATTCTTCGCATCAAAACCATAAACTGTCGGAGCAGGAGTCGGCCATTCGGCCCATCAAGGCTGCTCTGCCATGCAATGATATTATGGCTGATCTGATAATCCTCAACTTCCTTTTCCCTCACAACTTTTGGTCTACTTCTGGAATAAAAATCTCTCTGTCTCAGGCTTGATTAGACTTAATGTTTCAGCCTTAACAGTCCTCTAAAGTAAAGACTTTCACAGGCTCACCACCCTCCAAGAGAAAAAAAGTTCTTCTAAATCTTTGTTTTAAACTAGGTGGTTCCTTACTCTGAGATTATGTCCTCTGGTCCTCGGTTCACCCACAGGGAGAAATAAACTCTGCACCTACTCCGTCAAGCTCCCTAAAAACTTTAAAATAAAACAATAAATTGCAGATGCTGGAGATCTGAAACAACAACTGATCCCATATCTGGGATCAAACTAGTGAATCTTCTGCAGACTGCCTACAATGGCAGTCAATAATTTCTTAGATTAAGGAGACCAAGACTATTACAGTATGGCAATAGTGGTTTAACTATTGTATAGCTTTGGCAAGTCATCCTTATTTTTTACAATTTATTTCCTTTGAAATAAAGACACTAAGGTCTGTTAAAAGGAAAATCCAATTTCTCTTTCTCATTCTGTAGAAGAAAGGGTGTGCAGTTATTTCTTGTCACGTCCCATCGCTAGAGAAGCCCCAAAGCATTTCACATCCTTAGAACTGCCTGATGCAGTCACACTTTTCTGAAGTGCAGTATGCTGTCAGTGCAGCATTGAAGTGTCAGCCAAGCTGATGTGCGCAAGTGTTGGAATGGGGCTTGAAGCCAGAACCATATGACTTAACAATTGGTATTCTGCCACTCGTCATTCAACGACATGTGCAACCATTAACAAGACCACCCATGGTGTACAAGACTACCAACGACTTTTTTTAAACGCACCCTGCATTGATTTCTAATCAGATAGAACCACTCACTGGGAGCGGTCAAGGATGGGGTTTCTGATCTCATGTGAAACCCAGAGAGAGCAGTGTGTCTGTGTGGCATTTAACACGGCTACTCACATCATCTTTATTTTGCTTCCTACCTTTCCATGGCCTTTGGGCTTTACTGGCAAAGCCAGCATTTGTTGCCCTTGACCAAGTGGCTTGTGCCGCCATTTCAGACTTCAGTTAAGAGTGAACCACATTGCCACAAGTCTGGAGTCACATGTCAGTCAGAACAAAGAAGGATGGTAGGTTTCCTTCCCTAGAGGACACTCATGAGCCCGATGCAGTTTTCAATTCCTGTGTTTCAGATATATCTAATCAACCTGCTCAGAGACATTATTACACACCTTTGGATCAGGTGGGACATGAACCTGGATCTCCTTGCTCGGAAATAGCCTTTCTTTGAACTCCACTGGCTCCACAGCATTTTCTTGGGTCTCTAATTTACTAGCTGCACTACATTAACACTACCCCACCATCTTTCCCAATTCCAGATTTTTATTAATTGCAATTCAATCTCCACCAGTTGTTGTCAATACTCTCTCTAATTTACTTTCTCGGTGCAGAGAGCTGTTGTGGCATGTGGTAGTGAACCTACCTTTGAGCCAGGATGCCCAGGTTCAAATCCCACCTGCATTAACATCTCTGAAAAGGTTGATAAGGAAAATATCTATTTTTGCATTCCACAAGTCTCCGAGGTCCACATGCAGCATTCACTCCTGAAGTCGGAATGTCAACATGCCAGTGTGCAAAACCTCGGAATAGCCCTGCAGCTTAGAGGGAACACTGGACGCGCAATTGTGGGATTGAACCGAAGTCCCTAGAACACATTCACAATCATCTGGTATGCATGACTCCATCCATCACTCCATCTTCTTGAGCTTATCCATTCACTTCAATCACCATATCCACCTTTCTGTTTCATTTATTCTTTCATGGGATGGGCATCCCATAGGGTTGCCCATCCCCCATTGCCCTTGAATTATGCAGTTTGCTGGACCATTCCCAAGGTAGTCCACCACATCACTGATGTCTCATAGGCCAGACCATGTATGGTCATGCCTGGTTTGGATCAAAGAGTAATATAGCACAGCAAAGGGCCCTGAAACACATCAATATTGCACCAACATGATGCCTTTCTAAACTGAAAACCTTTTGTTTCTTTGTGATCTGTAACCCTCCTTTCCCTGCCAATTTGTATCTCTGTCACGATGCCTCTTCAATGTTGCTATCATCTCCTCTGACAGTGTATTCTAGGGACTGAACACCCTCTCTGTAAAATCTGCCTCTCACATCTCCTTTAAGCCTACTCTGTTTTTACCTTAAACTCATGTCTCCTAGTAACTGACATCCATACCCTGAGAAAAAGACTCTGATTATCCATTCTATCCACGCCTCTCATTTGTGAACTTCTATCAGGGGGCCCCTCAGCCTTCGACTTTCAAGTGTAAACAGACCAGGTTTGTCCAATCTCTCCTCATAGCTAATACCCACCAAACCAGGCGACATCCTGGTAAACCACTTCTGTGCCATTTCCAAAACCTCCATATCCTTCAGGTAGTGTGGCGACCAGGATTAATTCATTTTGACCAGCTTTTTTTGCCAGAATTTGAACCCATGTACCCACAGCATTAGCCGGTATGTGTGGATTTTTACACCAGTGACATTACCATTACATCATCATTTCTCCACGTGGGACAAACTATCTGCACTCATAGCTAGTTTAGCTCGGGCTATCCGCATATAGATTGATGAGGTACAGACTGGTCATGAGTCTGTAAGGTATTGTCAATGGAATCTTGTGGCACAGCAGATTACAGCTGGTACTCTCCGGTGATGGAGGGGAGGGTGGTGGGTAGGGTGCTGATGTAGTGGTCTGTTTTGTCTTGGCTGGTGTTAAGCTCCAAATGTTATTAGAACTGCAGTCATCCAAGCAAGTGGAAAACATTCCACCATATTCCCCCTCACCTTAGCTTTGTAGAATGGTAACCAGGCCATGGAAAGTCAGGAGGATAGCAACTTGCTGCAGAATTCCCTTGTGACCTCAGCATTTAAATGAAGTTTCTGGTCAAGGATAACCCCGGTATGTTGATGGTGGGATGTGCTAATGGGTAGCCCACTTGTCACCAAGCGGGCTGTTTGCAACCAGCCATATGGACTCCAATTAATTGCAGAAGTGGTTTCCCAAAATGTTTGTCCTCGAGAAACCAATAACAGGAACAAAACAAAGCAGAGAAAACCATTCCTTCCCACATGAAGAAAAGCTTTTTTGAAGTGATCCACATGTCATCATCATCAAAGCTAATTTCGTAATGGGGGAATAGAATCCCTGCAGCGTTTACTGGAATAGTTGGATCTTCTCAAACTTTTGAGGGAAACAGAAACTTAACCTAAGTTTGCTGACTGTTTTGTAAAATTAGTATTTTGTCACAAATTCGTGTCTCTGGTTCAGCACTCATATTCAATGGAGAGCCACATCCTGTTTACATAAGGCTATAATTTCAGCCATCATCCAATTGCAAAATATCTTTCAAAGACCACAAAGACATTTAAGGTTTGGAATGAGAATGAAGTTTTGGAAGGCTGAAACCACTCGTAGTATTTTATTTGCATCTTGGGCAAGCTTTAAGTGGGCTTTAACAAAATGTGCACTTTCTGGCATGCAGCCAAGGAAGTTAGATTAGCTTAGATTAGATTCCCTACAGTGCGGAAACAGGCTCTTCGGCCAAATGGCTTAATTCTGCTCCAATATCTTAAGGACGTTTAATTCAAGGTTTTGTACTGAATCCAAATTTCACCACCTGCCTTGGTAGGATGAGCATTAGAAAGAGTCATAGAGCTTTCAACAGCATGAAAAGGGGGTCTTTAGCCCATCATATCTGCATTAGTCATCAAGCATCTATCTAGTCTAATATTTTTATCGAGCATTTGACCTGACTGTGTGATAATTGCATTTCAGCCAAATACTTTTTAACTGTTTTATGGACTGCTCCATCAACTACCCTTTCAAATGCTAAGTTTCTGATACCTTCCAGGTGAAAATATTTTTCCTTAAATCCCCTCTAAATTTCCTTTCTTTAAAAACTGTTCCCCGGTTAATTACTCCACTACTAAAGGGAAAAGCTTCTACTTATTAACTTGTCCATACCCCTCAGAATTTTATACACCTCAGATTCTCCCCACAGACTTCTCTGCTCCAAGAATGACAATCCTAGTCTATCTCGTTTCTCTTCATAGGTGACAGGTAACATCAAGGTTCTTCTGCACCTTGTCTAGTGCAGTCACATCCTTCCTAAAGTTTGACAACCAGAACTGCACTCTAGCTGTGGACTAATTATTATAAACTGTTCCATCATAACTTCCTTGCTCTTGGAGTCAATGCCAATAAGGTGTCCCATTCAAACCAGTGGAACAGCCTGGGACTCTGGATTAGCGGTACAGTGAAATTACCATTGATCCACAGCCTCACCTAAATATACTCCATTTCGAGTGGCTCATTGATGCTGCTTCCTCTAGCACTAGACCTTCACCATGTTTTCACACTTACCTGCATCCGTACCGTTCTTGGTTGTCTCTAGCAGTCCCTCCAGCACGTGCTCCACGATGTTCTCAGGGGTGTCTGAGAGATGCCACAACTTACTGCTGAGAGTGGAACCATTGGGGCTGATTTCCCCCGATGACAGGGAAGGACTGGTCAGGTCGTCCTCTGTGTCTGTCCATTTACTCTCCAGGCATCCGATGTCCGGGCTAAACTCATCTTTGGGGCTGGGGCTGTCACTGCCAGACACTGTGTCCTTTAGGAATGGGAGTATTTTGGAGGCGCTCGGACGCCGCTTCAGGGTCCCTGGGAAAATGCCATCCTTTTCCACGCGGCTTCTGGTCAGAGTCGAGGTTTGTTTCTTCAGAAATTTCTCTATCTGCTTCATCCCTGTCATCGTCTTGGAATACTGATCGGGACTGAAGGAGGACTCTCAGCGAGTCTGAACGCCTGTGCTTTTCTGGGCGGGGCTCTACCTCATCGTGAAGGCTGTTTGTTTCAAACGAAGGCGAACACAACGCTGGAGGGCAATTCACTCCCATTGACTGTTTGAAGCAAAACAGGAATTTCCATGGCAGTCTGCAAGCTGATACTAGTAGGTGAGAGGGAAAAAGAGGCAAAAACAACACAGCAGTAATCAGACAAGATGCTAGACAGTCAGTAAAATGAATCCCAAACCTTGAAAATAGTAGAAAGGGATTTACCAGAGACTCAAATCTTGTTTTAAAGTTCTTCGCAATTTAACCCTTTAAATCCTCCCCTCTTTTCATGAGCCAGCATCTTTCCTTAACTCCCTCCCACTGCCATTCACCATTCCATGCATGAATAGGCAGCTAAGAAAGATTTGCATTTGGATCGCACTCTTAGTGTCTGCAAGGTATCCCAAAGTCCTTTCCAGATAACAGCACATCTGACGTCTGGCCCCTGCAGTAATGCAATGGAGCTGCTTCCCAGGTCCCACTCCTGCTGCTCTGTAATCGGCTGCTGGGCAGAATCTCACGGTGAAATTCGTGCCAAAATTTAAACCCTTCCAGGATTAGCGTTTACCCCCTCGTCTAACACTTACTCCCCATTAGCTACTCCCAAACCTCCCCAGCCCATGTTGCCAGACTGAGAATGGAAACACAGTGAGGTCCAGGGACAAGACGGAATCCACAGCACCATGCAGCTCAGTGTTGGTACAGGATTAACTATTAAACCTCCAATTCCACCTGACAATTTATGATAAGAGTGCCCAATTTGTTAGGTTTTCTTTGTTTCTTCAGGTCTCGCCAAACAGAAATGACCTTTGCTTAGAAAATTCCAAATCAAATCATATAATCCCTACAGTGCAGAAGCAGGCCATTCGGCCCATCGGGTCCACACTGATCTTCCAAAGAGCATCCCACCCAGACCCACCCACCTACTATATCCCGACAACCCTGTATTCCCCATGGGTAATCCACCTAGCCTGGACACTATGGGCAATTATCATGGCCAATCTGTCTAACCTTCACATCTCTGGACTATGGGAGGAAACCCACACAGACACAGGGTGGATGTGCAAACTCCACACAGATACACTGCCCCAGTATGAAATCAAACCCAGGTCCCTGGTGCTGTGAGGTGGCAATGCTCACCACTGAGACACTGTGCTGCCCATATGTAACCTCTGTCAATGTGCCTAACTTCAAGATTGTGTGGAAGAATGTCAAATCCATCGTGTTTCCTCCAGCACCATCACCCCTTATCACAATTCAATTTTGTTGGTTACTACTACAAAGTGAGGTGAAATCCTCATGCAATGTCAGCTGGAGGTTATAATATTTCCAAGACCCCAGGATTATAAATTAGTCAGGATTCCTGCTCCTGGTTACAATTCAGTCGCTTGCTGGAAAGGTGCACAGAATCATGGAATCGTACAGCACTTAAGAAGATCACTTGACCCTTCACGTCTGTGCTGGCCTTTTGAGAGCTAGCTAATTAGTCTTACTCCCCACAGCCCTGCTATTTTTATCCCTTTCAAAGTATACATCCAATCCCTTAAGAAAGTGACTGTTGCATCTGCTTCCACTACCCTCTGAGGCTATGCAATCTAGATCATAACAACTCACTATATTAAAATAAAGAACTCACACTGAACAGGATAAACTCCAATTCTGATGCAAGTCCTCCCCCCGCCCCCTGAGGTTGAACAATGACCAGTCCAGTCTCACCATGACAAATGGTCACTTGAACAAGCTCCCATGGGATCCAATAGTCTTGGATCGACTCCCAGAACTTCCAGGAGAGGAGAGTAACAATGAGGGTCAGTAGTAAGCAAAGAATTGCATTGAGTGGGGCTGGTGGTGCTGGTGGAGGTGGGGGAGTGGTGGTGACACAACGGGTCCTACAGGCTTCCGTACAATCTTAACGTTAGTCACACTGACAGAGGTTACCCAAGGTCGCTACTCACCACACCACATGGGGTGCAAGGGGAAATGCTCAACCTATCACTCTAACTGATGGATAATGGTCTCACTATTAGCAAGAGAAATTACTTTCCTTTAGAAACATTGCTCCATACCATTCACACACTTTCCCCATCCCATCCCTCCCCAAGAAAATTAGGAAAACAAACGTAGTTTAATTTAACAAATTGCTGAATAAGCTTTTTTACCGCTAACATGCGCTGCATCGAACACACATCACTGCTTTGCTCAACAGCCTAGCAGAAGCATGGACACGGAAGGACAAACTTCAAAATAACTAGACTGGGTGTATGCTAAATATAAACAAATAATAATCATTCTTGATCACACCATTGGTCATCACTTTGAATGGCAAACAGAAGCTACAGATCGGAAAATTGAGTTGTTTCAGTCTGATTAACCCTTAGGTGTCAGAAGAGTTGCCAGTTTTAATATGAATACCACTGGCCATCAGTACTCAATATTTCCCTGTTGTGGTATTCTATAAATTCTTCTTTTCAAACTCTAATGAGTGTAGCAGAAATAAAATATTGAGTAAGGAAATTAAAAAATGGTATTACTTTTTTTTGCAGAAGACAGAATGAAGCCTGATGTTTTCAGACCTTTCTCTTGTGTAGGACTGAAGACCAGGAAGGTCCCAGGCACAATCAAGGACTCAGTAGGTTAAATGCAGGCCAGAAAAAGATGGCCACAAGTGGCCTCAACACACTTGGGCCTGGGAGGGAAAAGAAAATACAACATCTCACATCTAGCCACTAGCCAGTGATACCAAACATATGCATGAATGCTAGATAAATATAGGCTCCAGCACAATGATATGGTGCAAATGCAGTCACCCAACAGTCCTATAGATTAAGAATAGTCATTGGATCAAGCGACTACAGAAACCTCTGCAACTGTATCCCCTGATGATTCAGTAGAGATGAGAAAAAGGGAAAAAAAGAAAAAGCATTAAAAAAAATTCATTTTGTCAGTCAGATCTTAGCCTCTTCCAAGTTCCACTATTCCAGTTTAAGTCTTGGAGTCAAGTCTCGCATTCTTGGTCTTTCCCCGATTAGCAACTCATGTCTCATGCTATTCGCAATCAGAACCTCCTCAATCCAACAGACTACACTGCCCCCAGCCACTCACTACTATATTCATCCAAATTAGTTCATGAACAGTTTTGACAGAGGGCCAGGCCACTTTAACCTTGCATTCTTCTCCCTTCCAATCCCCTCACCCTTTTAAAAAAAATTAATACAGGGGACGTGTGTTGCTGACTGGGCCAGCATTTAAGGCCCATCCCAAGTCACCCTTGACAAGATGATGATGAGCTGCCTTCTTGAACTCCTCCAGTCCATTTGGTGCAGGGACACCCACAATGCTTTTGTCAGGGAGTTGCAGGATTTTTGACCAAGTAACAGTGAAGGAGCAGCATCATGGGAGTCTGTAAAATCCATCCCCAGCCTTAGTGTGCTCCATATTCACACCATTCTCAGACTGAAGCAGTTTTTCCCTCAATTTTTATTGGATTTATCAGTGACCATCTTATGCTGCAAGTGGGAATTATGTATCTGTTGTCTCAAGACGTTCAACCACAATCAATGTACACCACATGCATTTTCCCCCCAACATGAATGAATCTGAATACAAGTGAATGAGATTTGATGGATCCTGCTGCACCATGTACAGACCTGTCTAACTAAATTAATACCAGGGTGTGGAATTTTGAAAAGGCAATTGAGAATTATGTTTTCTCCTAGTACTGTATACTAAGTCTTGACCCCTTTAAAGAGAAATGCATTGTTTACATATGTAATAGCATTTTTAGAATTTGGGTTTCAAAACAGAGGCAGATAGTTATTTGTTACTTCTGCAAAGGGTTTCTCAAAATAAAACAAGGTCAAAATCTTTCCAGAATGATGACCAAATCCAGCATATTGTCAGAAAGCAAGTGACAGCAGACTTAGAGTGGCAATGAACAATGTTTACGTGGCAAAAGTGAGGACTGCAGATGCTGGAAATCAGAGTTTAGATCAGAGTGGTGCTGGAAAAGCACAGCAGGTCAGGCAGCATCCGAGGAGCAGGAAAATCAACGTTTCGGGCAAAAGCCCTTAATCAGGAATGTTTACATGGTTGGGTGTACAATGGTTAGGGTAAATATGTAAGACCATTAGTTTTGTTTATAAGTTCAGAAGAATCTAAGACGTACATGTTTCAAAACATTCAGTGCAGAAGGCACCAGATTTGAGTTTAGAAGCAAATTTAGTTTTTCTCCTAGGAGGAGTTTATGTTAATTCAGGGAACCTGTCACTTTAGTGGAAAGGTTTAATTTGTGAATCTTCCAAACCAGGAGAGTTCAGTTAGAAATCTCTAAGTTATTACAATTGAGAAAATTTATATTTTCAGATATGTGGAAAAAATCATGTTGACAGGTAGAATTCATCACTTTGATTTGCTCTGTGTGAGATCGTTCTAACATTTTGATAGCTTGGTTTGTTTCTTCCTTTATGTAATACATTTTTATTCTCTTAAAGAAAAGCTGCAGTCGTGTGTAAATGTCTAATCACCATGTTAACGGACAAAAAGAAAACAGCAATCAAGCCAAATTTCATTGAGGGGACTGATTTGTCCAGCCACACCATTAAGTTGGATCAATCCACTCTTTATGTTCAAGTACACAGTACATGATACTGCCAGAAACCGCATCAATGACCTCCTATCAAAATAAAAGTCCTTACAAACTCAGCTCTGGAGGAAACTGTGACTGATATCAACCAGATGGAGAGCATTAAAGCCCTTGGAATTCAACTGAGGCCTTGAACTATGGTGGGCCTAACCTACACACTCCATGAGATTTTCATGGACTGCTGGGAACAGGGCAACATTGCACTGCAATACTGGAACCTTCTTCAGTTCTGAAGAGTCACAGTGGATTCAAAATGGTAACTCTGTTACTCTCTCTCTACCGATGCTGCCAGAGTTGCTGAGTTTCTCCTGTTTTTGTCTTAGTGCTCCACAGGATCTTTGTGACACTACTATCAACACTCTGTACAAAAACAAAGGAGGTAGAGCAAGACTATTCCAATGACTGTGGGATCATCATCCTTCCTATTACTGGGAAGATCCTGGCTGGACTACTTCTGAACTGACTTGAAACCATCATTGCAGAAAAAAACCTCCCACCCGAGAGAGCTGGTGTCATTTGAGATCCAATAGGTGCACCACAGACCTGGGCGTGCACTTAGACAAACAAAAAGAAAAGCATCACCAGCAAAACTAGGGCCAGTATGTTACTTTTT
Organism: Chiloscyllium plagiosum; assembly: GCF_037043375.1. Classification (NCBI taxonomy): domain Eukaryota; kingdom Metazoa; phylum Chordata; class Chondrichthyes; order Orectolobiformes; family Hemiscylliidae; genus Chiloscyllium; species Chiloscyllium plagiosum. Next base: position 12,489,284 of record NW_028270170.1, on the reverse strand, counting down.
TTGATCACACCAAGGCATTCTGCACTGTGAGCAAAGATAGACTTTGGAAAATCCTTAAAATTCTTGGATGCCAACTCGGATTCCTGGCCATGGTGGAGCAATTTCACAACAATTAGTAGGGAGGAGTTGTAGAGTCATAGAGCACAGTAACAGACTCCTTTGGTCCAATCAGTCCATGCCGAACATAATCCCAAATTTAACTCGCCCCACCTGCTTAGCTCCTGGCTCATATCCCTCCAAATACTTCTTATTCATGTACTGATTCAAATGAATTTTAAATGGAATTGCAACCATGTCTACCATTTCCTTAGGAAGTTCATTCCACTCTCTGTGTAAAAGGTTTGCCCTTCTTAAATCTCTTTCCTCCCACCTTAAAAAAGTGCCCCCGAGTCTTGAAGTCCCCCAGCCTACAGTCAAGCAACAGAGACATCTCCGGACCCTTCTGAATGTCCCATGGCCCCACTGGAGCAGGGCTTTGACCTTATTCATCATCTGCATTGTCACAAAGCTATAGCAGTCAACAGAAAGTTTTAAAGAATGAATTTATGCAAATTCCCAGATTAATGGAGGTCTTTTTGATCTCAGTTGTCTTTGGGCTTACACAAAAATACAGGAAAATGCAACCACGAACTTCTTTATACTGACGCCTGTGCTCTCCTGATCCACAGCCAGTCAGACATGCAACACAAAACAAAATGTATAACTGAGGCTGCACATTGCTTCAAATGAAAAATCAGTTTAAGATATAAAGAGAAGCCTTGCATCAGCCTGGACTTGAAGAAGGATACAGACGGCAAAGCATTGGTATTGAATGAAACAAGCTCAATGCTGTCAAGCTATTGAATTATTTGGGGACAATCATTTGACACCACAAGGATTTAGGCCTGAACCAGGTCACAATGCACCTTTCTCATTCATGAGCCAATCAGTTAACTCTGATTTCTCTCCACAAATACTGCCAGACCTATTGAACTTTTTCAGCAATTTCTGTTTTGTTTCGGGTTTCCAGCATCTGCAGTTTAAATTCTCAGATACAGTGCTTCCCTGTCAGGATGTGCAATCTTTCAGGTGAGGCATTACTGAGTTCCTGTAAGCCCTCTCAGGTGGGTGTAAAAAATCCCATGGCGCAGTTTTGATGCAGATCAGTAGTACAAGCCAATTTCCATTAGCATCTGCAGTTCTTTCATTTTGTTTTGTTCAGTTTTTTTTTTCCTTTTTCAGTGATGAAAGCCCCAAGCTGTTTAATCTTTCCAGATAGATTCACAGTCTCAGCTCGGGTATCAACTTTGAAAATACGTTGAGCATCTGTTCTGTATTCTTTCTCCTTTGCTAGATATTGATCACAGTGATTTTACATTCTTTCTCGCTAAGCATCCACTGGCATTGAATAGTATTCAGACCCTCTGTATAAAGTAGTAGGTTAATTTAAAAAAACCTCCATCCACTTTCACAATTCCACACCTTAATACTAATTTATTTTAACAGGTCCATACATGAAACATCAAATTTCCCTCGCTTGATGTTCCTTTTATAAATTGGTATAGCAAAGGACATTAGCAAGACTATCATCCTTCATGAGCATTTGTTCATATCAATGATCCAGGTAGAGTAGAAAAATATTGCATCTGGTGTGCATTTATTGCATGGTTTATATTCTTGGGGCAAAAGAAAATTCCATGGGTTAGGAAATACCTTGGGGAAAGCAACGAAGCATTCTGACTGGCACCGAATCAGAGTGGCTTTGGACAGCAGGCTATTTAAGCCCATTGCGCCTGAACTGGTAAATCATTGTCTTTAATAACAGCCAGTCAATATTTTGCTTAATATATTAGTGTTTTACAAAGTTGATCAGCCAAACTGATTTTAAAAAAAACACACATGCCTCATTCCATTAATGTCGACTAGCTCACTTTCTATCCTATAGGACAATTTTATCATAGTTGGAATTTTGTAAAACTCTTTACATAAAAACTTCATTCATTAAGATACACCAGTGAACAACAAAATCTTGTTTGTGGCTCAGTTAGTCCCTCTGAGTCAGAGGTCCCACTCCAAGGACTCGAGAGCAAACAGTTCAGACTGCCACTTCAGCACAGCCCTGGGTAGAATACCTTTTTAAAAAAAAGACAGGATCATACAAATTCAGTATCCCATTCCCACTTTCTCTCCATACCCCTTCATCCCTTTAACCACAAGGGCCCCGTACAGCTCCCTGTTGAATATATCTAACGAGCTGGCGCCAACAGCTTTCTTTGGTAGAGAATTCCACAGGTTCATAACTCTGAGTGATGGGCAATCTTTCAGGTGAGGCATTACTGAGTTCCTGTAAGCCCTCTCAGGTGGGTGTAAAAGATTCCATGGCGCAGTTTTGATGCAGATCAGTAGTACAAGCCAATTTCCATTAGCATGATATAAATAGATTATCTACTTCCATTTGTAGGAGTTCTTCAGCGGGTCATGTACACGTTGGCTATTGTTTTGCCAACATTGAAACAGTGACGCCACTTCAGTGGCAGCAAACAGTTTTCAAACAGACTGCGATTGCGAAAGGCATGACTTAAATGTAAACTTGTCTTTCTAATGATACACAAGCATAGAAGTAATTTACGTACAGCATCCCAGATAGTGAAAACAGTGTCCAAGCACTGTATCTGAGAATTTAAAAAAAAACTACTACCCCAATACAATGCTTAGAATAATGAGCTTGTACTTACTGGAATTTAGAGGAATGAGTGGTTGCGATCTTGGCAAAGTCCATAACTGGGGGACAGTCTAAGAATAAGGGGTAAGCCAATCAGGACTGAGTTGAGGAAGAATTGTTTTCACTCAGAGTTATGAACCTGTGGAATTCTCTACCAAAGAAAGCTGTTGGCGCCAGCTCATTAGATATATTCAACAGGGAGCTGTACGGGGCCCTTGTGGTTAAAGGGATGAAGGGGTATGGAGAGAAAGTGGGAATGGGATACTGAATTTGTATGATCCTGAATTTTTTTAAAAAAGATTACTTTTAAATATATGCAATAGAAGGAAACGTCTGAATTGTGACATAAAGCAGCATTTGAGAGGTGATAGAAATTGAAGTATCTCAATGAGAGTATGAGAGACATGTAATTGATGCCAATTTTCGATATCTGCTCACTGTGGGTCAGAAGGTTCATTGCTTTTGGACAGAATACTACATCCCATTACTCACCATGGAACACTATGCTGCTGGCTAGAGGATATATCTAACTCTGCTGGATCTTCTAAACTGCAAACTGTAACAATCCCATCACCCTCCATTAATTGGAGGCAAAATATTCATATCTTGATGTATTCACCTTCCTTTAAAAGTCAATTAAAAGGTGTTTTTTAGTGAAAGTTTCACAATATATTGGAGCAACTGGCTTTTCTTTCATTTAACCATGTAAAATCACTCAAAAGGTGCAGCTATCGCAATATTTGCCGAAAAATGATGGGAGCACTCACAAAATTTGTAGAGAAAGGGGGACAAGTGCAAATACAGGTATTTATAACAGATTAAATTAATAGATAGCGAGTTTTGAGAATGTTTGTAGCTCTCATTAGTATCTTTACACACAGATGAGGAAAGACACCACTTGGACTGGGATAACACATCCATCCAAGGACAAGTCAAACAGAAACACGCACAAGAATTCCTAGAAGCACGGCATTCGGAACGGAACTCTATCAACAAACACACTGACTTGGATCCCATTTTCCACCCCCTGAGAAAAAGAACATGAAATGATATCACCAAAGGAAATGACATCAACAACCCAAGGAAACGTAAACACTAAATAAAAAGCAGGCCATACCACCAGTGCTTTACCGGAGGCTCACTGATGATGTTACCTAGTGTGGTGATGAAATATCTGAAAACAAACCTTCCAGCTCAGTGAGCAAATCTACATCCTAAATTAATAGATATTAATGGAATATCAAATTTAAACTGTGGAGGCCTGATAGCAATTTCTGTTAAAAAAAAAATTGCAAATGTGTCAAAAATATTTCATGAATATTCAGCAATGTAATGCATTTTCAGCTCTGCCAAGATATTATGCAGACATATGGAGCCTTTTATTGTAGGAGTTGTGAACCTAAACCCAGGTATGAGGGTGTTAAAAGAAACTCCTACTGGTACATGACAGCAGCAGTAAAAGATTGTGCATCCTGCTGATCTGGTGTCGCTTTGATTTTACTAAAAGCTTTTACAAGTGAGATTTTATACAGCTCTTTGTCAAGTTAAGTGCAATATTCAAACACAATAGGTCCTTCAGCCCACTGCATCAGTCAATAAAATCATGCTTGATGGGATTACTCCACGTTCTTACCTACACGATAACTTTTCACTCCCATGCTCATCAAGAATTGATCTATCTCTACCTTAGAAATTATTCTCTATATTCCTCTTCAGCCCTGATCAGATTAGATTCCCTACAGTGTGGAAACAGGCCCTTCGGCCCAACAAGTCCACACCGACCCTCCAAAAGAGAAACCCACCCCCCCTACATTCACCCCTGACTAATGCACCTAACACTAGGGGCAATTTAGCTTGGCCAATTCACCTAACCTGTACATCTTTGGACACAGGGAGAATGTCTGTGTGGAGTTTGCACAGTCACCCAAAGCTGTAATCGAACCTGGGTCCCTGGCACTGTGAGGCAGCAGTGCTAACCACTGAGCCACCGTGCCGCCCCAAACCCTAGCACCTTGTGGGCAACACACCCTTCTGGACTATCTCTTCTGGGGAGAACAATAAAGTTATAGAATCATAGGGCTGACCCTTTGGTCCAACTCGTCCATGTTGACCAGCTATCCTAACCTAATTGGTTCCATTTGCCAGCACTTGGCATATATCCCTCTAAACCCTTCTTATTCATATACCCATCCAGATGACTTTTAAATATTGGTAATCCACCACTTTCTCTGGCATATTCCATATACGCACCACCCTCTGCATGAAAATGTTGCCCCATATCAATACCCCTCCCTACAGTGTCCCCTACGACCATTATATTTCTTTTGTGTTCCCCCACCTGACTGGCTTCTTCAACACAATTGCATAACAAGTTTGCTCATTCAACTATAGACCCTGCTCTCATCCAGACCAGCTGAAAGAACCTCAAGCCTGTTGGACAATTGCAAAGGCTAAGGCTCCTACAGTCTGGGTTTCCCTCACCTATCTCATCTGCAGCCAAACGCCTCTGGCCCTGACACTTCACTCTGTCAGAAGACCCTATCCAAAGAGAAATATCCAGCTAACTTTGCCCCTCTATAAGGCGTCACAGATTCTGGAGCTTAACGTCCAGTTCACAAACACAGAGCCGAGGTTCCTGCAGCCACAGAGACTTACTGCAGACACAGTCTGCTTTGAATCACACTGGCATCCAGCAGCTCCCATTTCCCTGTAGTCACGATACATTACAGGCAGTAAAGTAGCATTACAAGAGTAGAGAAGGATGTGAGTCTCGGTAGGATATTCTTCAGAGGGGCAGTGTGGACTCGATGGGCCTAATGGCCTGCTGCAACACTGTAGGGATTCTCTGATTCCAAGTGGGAAAGTTACATGTGGAATTCCATATAAATAGGAAACTGTAGATTGGAATCATAGGAATTCAATGAAATTGGATATTCAGTAAGACAGATTTTGACGATTGATTGAATAAACAATAAAGAGAAAAATATTTCTGAGCGTCCTGTAGGTTTACAGAAGATTAATCTTCATATGGAAGTAGTCTATAAAATACTTTGATGTCTACGGAGAATTATTTGGCGTATAATCTTCCACGTTTAGATGAGATGCTAAAATAAGATCCCCTCTGCCCTGTCAGATGGAAGTATGAGATTCCTCGGTGCTATTTCAAAGCGCTGCTGGATTTCACCCTGATGTCTAGGCCAATATTTATTTAACAAAATATTTTTAATCAACGCATTTGGACATGTTATGAGACACCTCCAGGTCAGGTGGGAACTAAATCCAGACCTCCTGGCCCAGAGGCAGAAATATTATCACTACACCACAAGAACCATTCCCCCTCCCTGAAGTGGCCTATATTTATACTTCAACCAACGTTATCAAAACAGATCTGTTCATCATCACATTGACATTTGTGGGAGCTTACTGTGCATGGATATTCAGAGGTGTTTCCCACATTAGACCAATGATGGCACTTTAAGAATGCTTCATCAGCTGTCAAACACTTTTATGTCCTAGCATTGTGACAGCCACTGCAAAAATTGCAAATAATTCTTTGTCTGAAAACCTTGTGATGGTTTACTTGTGATACATAAAAGGAGGAAAAGAGATTGTATGTTTGCCAATTCATAGGAAATGTTCAATTTAGCATTGAGAGAAACTTACTTTAAAAGCACCTGCCTTGTAATTTCACAAATATGCTCAAACCAAAGGATGTATTTCTTAGTTCAAAGTGGCTCAATTCTTGGTACAATGCCCAAATTATCTCCATTCATTTTCTTTGCAACTGTCTCACAATTACTATCGTGTTAACATAATAACTATATTTAGTTTAACCTACTTAATGTAATTCATGAATTTACTTGGTGTACTTAATAGCTAAATAAATACACTGTCTGCACTCTAATTAATTTCTCATTATTTCTTCTTTAAAATGATAACGGGAATAAATTTTAAAACTCAGCCAGTTATTCACTGTAGTTAAAAATATATCTGCTTGAAATTAGCTTGCTTCAAATAGCTCCAGAGAAACAGCAGATGAGAGCTCTTTCATGAAATGCATTAATTGTTCATCTGACAATATCAATACTGGCAATTTGAACTCAAGAAGATTGACAAAACGACAAGGGTTGGACCAATGAGACAATGTCAATTGGCATCTCACAAATGTATGGGCAGTCAATGAATGGTGAACAATAATTCAAACACTGGCCAATTTTCCCCATCCCATCTCAGAGAACATTAAACAGGAGAAGACTATTCAGATCCTCAAACCTATTCTGAAATTTGAATTAGATCATGGCTGATCTGATCTTAACCTCCATCTACAACGTAGTTCCTTCCATCAACATCAATGCCAGATGAGAATAGTTCAATCTGAAATATGACACTGACACCAATTGTTAATATCACTATTACTGAACCAAGGACCCAATAGGCTGAATGAGCCAGCAAGGGACTTGTGCTGTTCCTTTTCAAGGGCACTCTTGCCCAGAACATGAACGTTGGCAGAGGTGAGAATGTGGCAGGATTCAGGCATAATTCACAAATCTAACGCCATTCCTGCCTCCAAGCTTGCCACCAGAGAGCACAGAAGTTTACTCTCACAAACTTGATTGAGTTTTTTGAAGACGTAACAAAGAAGATTGATGAGGGCAGAGCAGTAGATGTGATCAATATGGACTTCAGTAAGGCGTTTGACAAGGTTCCCCTTGGGAGACTGATTAGCAAGGTTAGATCTCACGGAATACAGGGAGAACTAGCCATTTGGATACAGAACTGGCTCAAAGGTAGAAGACAGAGGGTGGTGATGGAGGGTTGCTTTTCAGACTGGAGGCCTGTGACTAGTGGTGTGCCACAAGGATCGGTGCAGGGCCCTCTATGTTTTGTCATTTACATAAATGATTTGGATGCAAGCATAAGAGGTACAGTTAGTAAGTTTGCAGATGACACCAAAATTGTAGGTGTAGTAGACAGCGAAGAGGGTTACCTCAGATTACAACAGGTTCTGGACCAGATGGGCCAATGGGCTGAGAAGTGGCAGATGGAGTTTAATTCAGATAAATGTGAGGTGCTGCATTTTGGGAAAGCAAATCTTAGCAGGACTTATACACTTAATGGTAAGGTCCGAGGGAGTGTTGCTGAACAAAGAGACCTTGGAGTGCAGAAGGCGTTTGGTATGCTTTCCTCTATTGGTCAGAGTATTGAGTACAGGAGTCGGGAGGTCATGTTGCGGCTGTACAGGACATTGGTTAGGTCACTGTTGGAATATTGCGTGCAATTCTGGTCTCCTTCCTATCGGAAAGATGTTGTGAAACTTGAAAGGGTTCAGAAAAGATTTACAAGGATGTTGCCAGGGTTGGAGGATCTGAGCTACAGGGAGAGGCTGAACAGGCTGGGGCTGCGGCTGTTTTCCCTGGAGCATTGGAGGCTGAGGGGTGACCTTATAGAGGTTTACAAAATTATGAGGGGCATGGATAGGATAAATTCCTGGGGTCGGGGAATCCAGAACTAGAGGGCATAGGTTTAGGGTGAGAGGGGAAAGATATAAAAGAGACCTAAGGGGCAACGTTTTCACGCAGAAGGTGGTACGTGTATGGAATGAGCTGCCAGAGGATGTGGTGGAGGCTGGTACAATTGTAACATTTAAGAGGCATTTGGATGGGTATACGATTAGGAAGGGTTTGGAGGGATATGGGCTGAGTGCTGGCAGGTGGGACTAGATTGGGTTGGGATATCTGGTCGGCGTGGACGGGTTGGATCGAAGGGTCTGTTTCCATGCTGTACATTTCAATGACTCTATGACAAAGAATCCGGTTTCCTCCGGGTGCTCCGATTTCCTCCCACAGTCCAAAGATGTGCAGGTCAGGTGAATTGGCCATGCTAAATTGCCCATAGTGTTCATCAGAGGGAAATGGGTATGGGTGGGTTACTCTTTACTGAAGTTGTACAAGGCCTTACTGTGATCACACCTGGAGTATTCTATACAGTTTTGATCTCCCTACTTAAGATATACTTGCCATTGAGGGAGTACAGTGACTGTTCATAGATTCATTCCTGGGATGGCAGTATCTGTCCAAGGAGTAGAGATTGGGTTAACTAGTCCTGTATTCACTGGACAGGTTGGACCGAAGGGTCTGTTTCCATGCTGTACAGCTCTATGACTCTAACTCTATGGGGAGGGAGACAAAATGAGAAAACACGACCATGTTTCATGAATAAAACATATTTGTTGTAAGGCTCTAAAATGCAGTATTTATCTCCTTTTCACCCAAGAATAAATAGTCACACAGTTTTCTGAAAGGGACATCATTTGCTTCACACAAATTATTTGGCACTGGCAGATCTGACAATAATTGTATAATTCCCTTGACATTCTTGCTCATATGAAAAGGTCATCCTCATCATAGAAAGTCATCAACTCACAAAGTATGGATTGCATTGATTGAATGCAATAGCATCCTTAAGCTCTCCCTTTTCTCATGATGATAATACTCCCCAGAGGTTAGACATGTGATTCAGTACCAATACACAGTGGCTGTGATATCTAGGGCAGTGGTGAGGAAGCACATGTTCCCCGTGGAGTTTCTAGGAGTGACGGGGGCACGTTATTGTTCACATTTCAAATTGATTCAGCGCAAAACCAGCTAACTGCATCATTATTAAAAATGTTGCCTGGCTGATATTACAGTACTTCTCGGGAATATAACCACCTCTGCAGACCCTGTTTCTTTCCTTCAGGCTAAATGGCACAGTTCAGAGGATGAGCTACATAGACTTCAATGAAGTATGTATAATGAAGGGAGTGCCCAGAATTATTGCCAAAGGCATACTTCAAGGAGTGCTCAATAGAGGCACCAGATATAAAACAGACAAGAAAGATTTAATTTTTTTTATATCTCTGTCAAAACCCACTGAACAGCAAAAAAAAGCATTATCCTCAAACCCCATTAATAGAGAAACAAAAGTAGTCATTTCTTTGAAGGGTTGTACAGGTGCTGACTGTTGTGAACACATTGAAAGTACAGCTGCTTCCATCTGAATCACTGAAGTGAAGGGACAGGTTGGTACTTGCCTACATTGCCCAGTAACTGAAGATGGGGCAGGTGTTTGGAGAGAGTGCCTTGTTTATCTCAACACAACTGAGAATGCAATGCAAGATCTGAATTCCTAATTTGCTGACTAATAAAACACCAACGTGATGGAGGAAATTATCACAAGTGGCCACGTGCAGTGATTAACATGGGCACATTGGTCAGCACTGGAACCGTCCAAATTAGGAAAGACAGTTAACATGGAGGAAAAGAATGGTGTAAGGCATTAAATACTCAGAATTTCAAAGCCTAAAACTGCAAAGAACACGCTTATAACATCCTTAACATGGGTCCCAGAGAGCTTCAAGCATGTAAGAAAAAATTGACAATGAGCGATGTTAGGAAGAGTTACTAAAAGCTTGGTCAGGGAGCTTCCTTTTAAAGGAGGAGAGAAAAGTGGTGAGGCAGAGGATTTTAGTGAAGGAAGACCTGAGGGTTAGTGGGAAATGGTGCCTATGAAGGGGAGGCTGGAGCAAGGTCAAAGAATGTGGCGCTGGAAAAGCACAGCCGGTCAGGCAGTATCCAAGGAGCAAGAGAGTCGATGTTTTGAGCATAGACCCTTCATCAGGAATGTCTTGTGGAGGGAGCAGGAGAACTTCTTCAAGGTGGCCATCCTTGGAAGAGGCTTCGCAGTAAGGTTATAATCAATTAGAAATAAGTGAGGACAGCAGGTGCTTGAGATTAGAGTCAAAAAGTGTGGTGATGCAAAAGCACAGCCGGTCAGGCAGCATCTGAGGAGCAGGAGAATCGATGTTTCAAGAATAAGCTCTTCATCAGGAGGCATGAACAAGAGGCTAACATTGGAGACCACAGGTTCTCAGAGGATTGCGGTTATTAGAAGGAGAAAGGCAAGAAGTGATGGAGCAATTGCAGTCTGAGACACAATAGCAGTCATCAGTGCTGCACTGAAGTGCCCAGTCCAGATGATTTAATTCATTCTCAGTTCAGAACTTAACGTAACTGAAAAGAGACATGGAAATTGAAGCTTTTCATCTTACACTCATTAGGAATGAAATACAAGAAAAAATTGTTGGTCTTCCAGTGCAAAGAGTTGACCTCGACTGAGTGTTGCAGGCTGATACATTCCATGGTCCAGGACTACGTGCTGTGGGACACACTTGGGGCAACTACTGCCAAAGCGCAATGGGAAAAGACCATTGTCTGAGGCCTTCCTGCCAAAGTTGAATGGGAGTCCATTCAGTTATTGGACCCTGCTGGTGCTTCAAATGAATGCAAATATAGTCTGATTCGAGTAAGGTGTGCCTTTGGTTTGTTGGATAGAATCAAACTCCAATGCTTTTGTTTCCTTGATATGCTACTGTATAGAACTGAACTACGTTTGTGGCTATGTGTAAAGTATATTTTTGAAATTAAGAAAACAATTTATGCAGCATGAGAAGAGGATGCTGATTGGTTGGACGATAGTTGGTATGGAGATGCAACGGCTATTCACAGTTAACTGAATAAATTCAAATCAAATGAGATAACTTTGATTGGCCGGGGCATTGCAGCAGGCATTGGCTGTCTCCATAGCCTTTTGTAAATAAAGTAAAATGTGTGGACATGTTCTTTTTATCCAGAAACAACAAATAAAAGATACATATTGCACATTTTTCACAGAGTTGAGGGCTGAGGAAACAGCCAATTATGTCTCCAAAAACACGGCAATGCTCTGACCAATCAAACCTATCTTGCCTCAATTGTATTTCACTAATTAATTATGACATTTAACAGTTCCTGCAGCATCTCCACGCCAACCAATCAGCAACTGCTTCCTATGGTGTATAAATTGTTGTTTCCTTTCTCAGTTGGTTTTTCTTGCGTTTCAGTCCTGAGGAGGGCAAATAAAAAAAGCATTTGACTTCATGACCCTTTTCCCAATCCCAAGTTTCTTTTTATTTGATCAAATCCCAGAGCAGGTTTTGAACATGGAAAACAAGGTGCTCCTAATTGAGGTCATGTAAAGTCACGGTGGATGTGAAAATGCTGGTGGATTTCTGAGCGGATCGTAATTAGTCCTCTGATCATGAGCCCCTTTCACATACCTAAAACAGTAAAACATATGATGTAACACATCACTTGAGCTAAACATGGATGTGTGTCTGAACATGGTTCAATTTTGTTGTGTCTGCTTGTTTAGATTGTAAGGTCCCGATCTCGGCACGTATGAGTTGGGTTAGAAAGGAGGCTAGTTGATGCGGAGACAGATATTGTATGTGGCAGCTTAAGCCTGAAAGAAAGGAATATGTTTGGAATGAAAACAAACAGAACAGCTGATAATATGACTGTGCCATGTGAAGATTCTCACAAACATGTGGATCAACACATAGGAAACTGGACAAACAGAGGGAGTGTCACTATAGAATGGAGACGTCAAAACAGAATAATAGATGGGAGGGGTGGAGTTTACAAATCAGCAGCTGTATAGGGCGTTGGTGAGGCCACACCTGGAGTACTGTGTACAGCTTTGGTCTCTTTACTTGAGAAAAGATGCACTGGCACTGAAGGGGGAGCAGAGGAGGTTCACTAGGTTGATTCCGGAGTTGACAGGGTTGGCTTATGAGGAGTGACTGAGTGAACTGGGACTACACTCATTGGAATTTAGAAGAATAGCAAGGGATAGATCTTATAGAAGCATATAAAATTATGAAGGGAAGAGATAAAATAAGATAGAAGCAGGGAGGTTGTTTCTTGTGACAGGTGAAACTAAAACAAGGGGGCATAACCTCAAAATAAGGGGGAGCAGATTTAGGACAGAGTTAAGGAGGAACTTCCTCTCCCAAAGGGTTGTAAATCTATAGAATTTCCTGCCCAGTGAAGCAGTTAAGGCTTTAAACAGTAAAACTTAAGGGTTATGGTGAGTGGGCGTATAAGTGAAGCTGAGTCCACGATAAGATCAACCATGATCTTATTGAATAGCAGAGAAGGCTCAAGGGGGCAAATGGCCTACTCTTGCTCCCATTTCTTGTGTCAGGGCTAAGTTAATGGGCTGAATTTGAGACGAAGACAGGGAAAGGACGGATTCAAATGCCCTATGGTCTGGGTTCTGAAATGAAAGAAAGAGTGACCTATACTCACACTGAGCTTCAAGGTTGAAATCCAGATTTTTAATACATTTCCAAGAATGAACTATTTTGAATATTATGTAAACCATAAGTATAGATGGAAGATGACTATTATGGCATGCTTTGATACAGTAGTTAGGGCTTTAAAATGAAACAAAGAGTCAAATGAGTATTTGGATATTTGATCTGAAAACATACAGGGTATCATATGAGAGGCAACGTGATATCAAATGCCTGCTTTGGAAAGCAAACTATCAGTTTATATTATGCAGTGTAAATTACTTATGAAAGAGAAAATTTCCCTCCATTTAATCGCCAGCAGTAGCCATCTCCTAAGTTGCAAACTCCAGACCCTGAAGTTTACAGCTTCTCAAAACTAAAACATGACACAATGCTGATGTGATATCAGAGAACTGTGGACTTCTACTGTTGTACCTTTGTTTAAAATGAAGTGATGGATGGATCAGATAATTAGCAAGTGTAGCCGTGGTAGTGGAATCAATTCTGACACACAGAATAAACAAACCATTGCTTACAAAGGCATGGAGCAATCAAGGATAATGGCTTGTTGAGGTTTGTTAAGGGGAAGATTGTGTCCAACTAACTTGATGGAGTATTTTTGAGGAGATCACAAGGTGAGGGTAATACAAAAATTGTGGTCTACGTGGATTTTAACACAGCTTTTGACTAAGTTCTACATGGTAGACTGGTTTAAAGAAAAAAGGAGCTCATGGGATCCAAGGGAATATAGCAAGCTGAATCAAAATACTCAGTGGCAGGAAACAAACAGCAATGATAGGTGGGTGTTTTTCTACTGGAAGGCTGTTTTCAGTGGGGTTCCATAGGGGTTAAGACTATGTTCTTTGTTTTTTTTTGTGGCATATATCAAAGATGTTTGCACATAACACAAAAATTGGTTATATGGTTGATAGTGAAGAGGAAAACTGGAAATTGCAGCAAGATATTAAGCGACTGGTCAGATGTCGCAAATGGAAGTTGACACAGAAACCTGGAACTCATTTAAAAAGGTGTCTGGATAAGGACCTTAAATCCTAGAACCTCCAGGGATATAGTCGAAAATGGGATTAGGCTGGATGGTTCATTTTACTTTAGTGGAGACAGACATGATGGACAGAGTGGATTCTGGATTAGTGGTGCTGGAAGAGCACAGCAGTTCAGGCAGCATCCAAGGAGCAGCGAAATCGACGTTTTGGGCAAAAGCCCTTCATCAGGAATAAAGGCAGAGTGGCTCATTTGCTTTCCACATTTTCTAAATATACAAAAAGGAGAGAAAAGGAAGGCCAACACAATGGGGTTAATGGCCACTTTCTGTCCTGTAACATTTCTATGATTATATTTAATTTTGATTAAATGGAAGAAACCTTTCCGAACTCGGGGGGTAGCTCACTGAATTTAAATAGGCAAGTTCAATGGTTAAATGACTGAGAACATTAGATAATAATTTAGCACATGAAGGAGTGTGGTGCTGATAACTAGATGCGTTCACTTTGAATTTAAGTTTATAACTTAGCTTGCGTATTTAGTCACAAAATTATTTTTTAATTACACAGAGACGTAGTGATGCTGTTTCAATATAGCTTCTGTGGTTTTGTGTTTTGTAACCACGAGGTTACAAAAAAAAATTGAAAGGATCTATCAGCCGTGTTGATGTAAAAATAAAATCCCAAGGGCATTTTGGAAGAGGTGCAGGATTGTTCTTCCTGATGTATTGACCAATATTTATCCATCAGTTGATAACACTATGAAATAACAGAGGGCTAGTCATTTTCTCAGTGCTGTTGGTGAAAGCCTTGCTGTGTGCTAATTGGTCGCCGTCCTGCTCTATAGCACAATGATGACTGCACTGTGAAGGCACTCCATTCGCTGCAAATAGCTTTGGGTCATCTCAAGGCCATTGGAGATATCTTAATACAAATCCCTACTTTCTCTTTGTAAAGCCAGCATGTTGCTCTTTCTAAAATGTGTTGACATGTAAAATCCAAAACATTTAAAGTATCCAATAAACAATATGCTTCTTAAAAGTCAAGACAAAACTTGTTTCTTTAATCCATTCAGTTAAGGAGTGCAGAAATGAAAAAAAAGAAACACATTCCAGATCTTCATTTTTAAAAAAAATTCACGACTCCTTTCAATTTAAGGATTTCACATGGTTCCCGACATGTGCAAGTTGAAAGGAATTTACTGTACTCTGAGGTGTAGTATTACTAGCCACTAATCCACTACAGCCTTAGTACTGTTGCAACATCACTTCATAAATTTAATCTTCCTCCACCCACCTCTGAAAGTCCACACCCTGTACACGAAAGGTACTTATTGTACTAAATAATTATATTGTTAATAATAACTGTTCTTTTCCCAGTAGACCTGAAACCTCTACTCGGAAAATACGTGTGTCAGCAAAATTCAAAATGTTGCCCCCAGACTCTATTGAGAGAAGTCATCTCGACACGATAAAAACTGGAAAAAGAATCTCAGGCTTAGACAAGAGGAAATCAACCGAGGTTCTTTCTGGTGGATGCTATCTGCCCATTCCTTCTGATAGTCAGTGTGGGGTTAGGAAACATTAATCTTAGGTGACCAATCTCCTCTTGGTTGGCAAGCAGCAGGATAATCGAATTCCAATTTTACAGTTTATATTTTTTCTTTTATGATTTTATTGTCATCAGTCCCACACACATTATTATCCATATCACAGAAACACACAGCAAGAATGAAACCATTTCGCTTGTCACGTTCATTCATGCAACCACACAATCCCCCTTTCATAGACCCTGCAGGTATTTCCTGTTCAGGCACTTATCCAATTCCCTTTCAATGGTTAATACTGAATGTGCGTCTTCATGTGCATAACTGAAAGGGTTAGAAAAGAAACCACCCAAGAGACATCTCTACATGTGTGAAGTCACTGGTATGAGTGGTAATGAGCTTGACTGGGATCCAACTATAAGGCAATTAGAGACAGATTGGATCCATTTGAAGACCAGTCACCAATACCTGCAGAGATGGGTGATGGGATCTTTTTATTCATGACAGAGATACAAAATTTGCAGATGATACTAGGATCTGTACAAATGTTAAATCTGTGGCTGATGCTCAGTATGTTGGGAAATTGGGCTCATGATAGATAAATAATGTGTAATTTGAAAAAGTAGATCGTTGGACATTCAAATGGAATGTACTCTTGAAGTAAAAGTATTAAATTAAAGAAAAAGATCTGTGCATTCTCGACCATACATCTCTAAAGACATAGGAACAACACTGTGAAGTGGTAGTCAAAGTGATAAACTGCTTTCATAGAACAATTGATAATGAGAGAAGGCATGCTATTCTGTCTTTGTTAAAAGACCTTAGTCAGGCCTCACACTGAATCATAAAATTATTTAATTTACAGTGCAGAAGGATACTATAAGGCCCATCATGTCTGTACTCTCCAAAGTCCTACTCTCCAGCCCTATCTCCATACTAAATTCATGACTTTCAAATATATATCCAGCTCTTTTGAAACCTGCTATGGAATTAGCCTCCACCACTTTACCAGGCTGCACATTCCAAACACTAACAATTCTCTGAGTAAAGAAGTTTCTCCTCATCTCACTCCTAGCTGCCTTGCTGACAATCCTGAAATTGTGACCCTCAATTACTGAAATATCAATTAGTGGAAATAGAATATCCTTCAGTATCCTGTCAAAATTGTTCATATTTTTAAACACCTCAAAAAGGTCACCAATAATCTTTTCTGCTCCCAGGAGAATAAACCCTATTTCTCTGCTCTTCTCTTGTATCTAAAATTCCTCATTCCTGGGATCATTCCAGTAAATCTCCTTTGCATTTTCTCCAGGGCTTTAACATCCTTCCTTAAATAAGGTACCCAGAACTGAACTTCAAATGTGGTCTGACCAACGATTTGTTACTTTTATACTCTATACCTCTGTTTATAAACCTAAGAATTCTTCTTAACAATCATTTTAACTTATCTGACCACCTTCAGAGAATAATGCACACGAGTCCCGAGGTCACTCTTCTCTGTACTCCCCACAAGGTTGTACCATTGAGCTTGTATTGTCTGTCTGTGTTTCCTCATGTTTCACTGTGTTGAATTTTATTTGTCAGGTGTCTGCCCATTTGAAATCGCTCAGTGTCATCTTCACAACTCACTGCTCTCCCTAACTTATCTTCCACAAATTTAGAGATTCTGCCTTCAACACCCATCATCAAATTGGTTTTATAAAGTCAGAAAAAGCAAGAGTCCCAACACTGATCACAGGGAACCACTTTCAACTCGTCTCCAGTCTAAGAAATGCCCATCTATACATACCCTCTGTTTTCTATCATGTAGCCAACTTTGAATCCATGCTCCCATCAATCCCAAACATTTCTAATTTGCCAACTAATATGGCACCTTACCAAGTGTTTTCTGAAAGTTCAAATAGACAACATGCACAGCACTACCCTCATCTATTGCCTGTGTCACCTCGTCAAAGAACTCAAATTTGTCAGACATGACCTGCTCTTGACAAAGCCATAATGTCTGTGTGGTACTGACTTATTTTTCTCTCAGTATATTTTACCTTATCCCAGGTGATAGCCTCCATCAGTTTTCCCATTATTGGTATGAAGCTGACAGATCTGTAGTTTCCTGTGTCTGATTTTGGTCTTAGGGCCTGCCAGGCTAATTCCAAGCATAAAACATCTTCATTATCCATGAATTTGCAAGTCCAGATTTTAGAGAACAGTACACTTAAAGGTTATTTGGTTGAAGTTTGTTTTAAGAGAATAGACTGTGATTCAGTTGACAGTTTGTTCCAACTAAATAGAATAGGAATAGCCAACAGGAAATCATAATTTTATGGTTAGATGGAGACTGAATTCCTGGAGGTGATTCATTCTCTATATAGTGGACCCCAGGAACACACTGCCATCTCATGTGGTTTTCAATTCAGTGAATTCTTTAAAGCAGGATTTGACTATTTTCTGGCCAGGGCAGATATATTCATGTTGGCACTGCAGGAAACTCAAGACCAGAGTGATCCCATGGACGGGTTTTGTTCATCTAAATCATTGGTGAGGAACTCCTAAACATTTTCCCCTACAAATTGGCCTGGGTTTTAATGCGATTGTTTTACTTTCCTGGAAGCTGATACAGTTTTGGTATAGTGGAGAAGGGGCCACCATTGTGAGAGACAGATGGGACGGATCAGAGGACCTAAACCTGTCCATCATTGCACGTCAATGTGTCCTACTTATTACCTGCCACACTGGGGCGGTTCTCAGGTCTCTTCTGTTGCTCAAGGATTCTTGGACTTTGAATGTGGTTGGCATCAGACTGCAATTTAACTAAAGGGTAGATTTTTTTTAAGCAGAAGTGGATGCTGACTTAATGCTTCCTCAGCCCCAAATGATCTGTATTTCTGTCAATATAACACCACCTCAACTAATACAGTCCAACTTTACAAATGTTCAAACATAATGTAATTAACACAGTGGCCCAGTGGTTAGCACTGCTGTTTCACAGCGCCAGAGACCCGGGTTCAATTCCTGCCCTCAGGCAACTATCTGTGTGGAGCTTGCACATTCTCTCAGTGTCTGCGTGGGTTTCCTCCGGGTGCCCCGGTTTCCTCCCACAGTCCAAAGATGTGCAGGATAGGTGAATTAGCTGTGCTAAATTGCCCGCAGTGTTAGCTGAAGAGGGGAATGGGTCTGGGTGGGTTGCTCTTCGGAGGATCGGAGTGGACTTGTTGGGCTGAAGGACCTGTTTCCACGCTGTAAGTAATCCAATCTAATCTACATTGAAACAAGTAACGAATTAAATAAGTGAAACCAGGTAAATGCTATAGAGCAGGGAAGGAAGGTTTTCAGTTAATATAGTGATAGTGGTTTGTAGGGTCTCAAATATAATACTGATGAGGCCAATAGGACTGTAAAAATCAATTAATAATTTGCATTATCTACAGAACTGTTCCCTTGTACATTCTGTGTTGCAATGTTCCAACTAATCAAAACTACTTGCTAACAAATCAGCACTCTGCTTTTTCATGCAGTATAAATTGTTATTCTATTTGAAATTTGGCATTCTTGCATCTGTCCTGGTGAGGAATAGAGGCATAGAGCCATAGAGTCATAGAGATGTACAGCATGGAAACAGACCCTTCGGTTCAACCCGTCCATGCCAACCAGATATCCCAACCCAATCTAGTCCCATCTGCCAGCACCCAGCCCATATCCCTTCAAACCCTTCCTATTCATATACCCATCCAAATGCGTCTTACATGTTGCAATTGTACCAGCCTCCACCACATCCTCTGGCAGCTCATTCCATACACGTACCACCCTCTGCGTGAAAAGGTTGCCCCTTGGGTCTCTTTTATATCTTTCCCCTCTCACCTTAAACTTATACCCTCTAGTTCTGGACTCCTCGACCCCAGGGAAAAGACTTTGTTTATTTATCCTATCCATGCCCTTCATAATTTTGTAAACCTCTATAAGGTCACCCCTCGGCCTCCAATGCTCCAGGGAAAACAGCCCCAGCTTGTTCAGCCTCTCCCTGTAGCTCAGATCCTCCAACCCTTTGCAGCAATACTGAAATCCAAGTTTTTAAGAAATATCTTATCCAAAAGTCAAGTTAACGAAACGATATGCTCTTGTCTTAGCAAGAGAAAGTCAAAGGTCACATGACCCTAGGTAATAGTCCAACCGATTTATTTGAAATCACAAACTTTCAAAGCACTGCTCCTTTGTCAGGTGAATGCCATCTGACGAAAGAGCAGAAATTGCTTTCTCAATCTTAAAGCTTGTGATTTGAAATAAACCTGTTGGACTATAACCGAGGGTCCTGTGACTTTTGTCTTTGTCTACCCCAATCTGACACCAGTACCTCCACGTCTTAGCATGAGAGACCAGAGATGAGGGAGACAATGGGTTTTGGAATGACGTGATGCAAGGTGTACTACACAAGCATTTTAATTACTCGAGGTGAATTTGCTCTTCATGGAGTTTGAGGGCCAAGTACAAAACAGGTTCCTTAAAAACTTTGATGCCATGCTGAATTGCTGAGCACAGTGCACAGGAGCATTTAAACTTTGGGTACACTAGCCTTGAACCAATTTCAAATTCTGCTTCCCTCCCAGAGTATACCGATCGCTTCTTATCTTCTGCTTGTCAGCATGCAAAATCCCCAGGCAAATCTGTTCTGACTGACACGCACATTTCAGCATTTTGTTCATGCATAACAGAGTGGAACAGATTTCGAAGAGTGAGTATTAAGCAATGTATGTTAAAGGCCACATTGGGCCTGTGCTATTGCAGCAAGTTGTTTGCACTTGTCATACTGAGAATAATCAATGAAAACACCAGTGTTTCTACTATTGAGTGGCATTTTATTATTCAACAGAACTTATTGAATTTTGTCAGCTTGGTGCTATGCTTCCCTTTGAGTCAGAAGGTCACAGGTTCAAGCGTCACTATACGACACAAGTACATGATCAGAACTGACAGTTCACTGAAATTCTGGAGGAGTACTGCAATTCCAAAACAAGTATTTTCTTTTTGGATTAGATGTTAAAGCAAAGCAGTGGTGTGTCTACTCAAGCAAACACAGGGAGTGTATCACGCATTATGAATATCTGTTAAAATAGAACATGAATGAGTGACTTCACTGTAGAGAATAAAGAAATCAAAATGTGTTTGCCTTTACGCAAAGGAAGTTAAGAAGAAATTTAACACGGTTGCTTAAAATCAAAAAGGGTGTTGGAAAAGTAAATGAGAAGGTTCTGTTTCTGTTGTCAGCAGAGTCAGGAACCAGAGACAACAAATTTAAGGTCATTAGTAAAAGGGTCAAAGATGACAGACGGTAGAATTATCTTTCTCAGATTCTTATTAATGGTTACCTCATCAGAGGGAACAAGAACAGACCGTGAAGTTGGAGTTTCACAGTTCTGAATTATTAAACCAAATAAACCTCACTGCTCAGTGAAAGTTATACACAAGCAGTAAATTAATTCAAGTTTGTCACATTTTAAGATTTTTTGATGGTTTTCCAAAGGAAGACGGTGATTTTATAGATCTCATGAGAACAAACGTCACGGATTGCAAGGTGACTGAGTTCGACCAGAGCTGAAATTTCTGTTTCCCAATGCCAAGTTGAAAAGGAGAGATCAAATCAGTGTTGTGCTTCATGTCGTCCATGGCAGGTTCATACTTGTGCAGCCATGAATATTTATTAGTGTGAAATTTCTTATTATTACATCCTACCTTCATGATGAAGCCAGCAGCGCATCAGGCATGTGTGCTCTGCTCCTCGGCAGCTTGCATGCAGACTTGTCATCAGCCAGAGTTGGGAGAGCTTGGAAGGAGGGGGTGTGTGTGAAGTGTAGTTGGGGGCAGTGGATGTGGGAAATGCCTAGCATCCTGGGTATAGTTGGAGACAAGGTAAGTGACACGAAGAGGATGGAGAATATCAGGCTGAAACACAAACCTTACAGTATCCAATATTTTTAATGTCACCAGAGGCACATGGACTGAACACCAAAGTGAGAGGAACTCATGTGTATTGAGTGGAATTATGTTTGTGGACAAAGGAGTTGAAAATCTCACTACTAATCAATGGATGGATGTAGATGTCCTCACCACACTATCTTCTTTCTCCATGCAGCTCAGTTGCTGGAATACCTACAGGTCTCATTCACGAATAGTGCTGTAACCTCGGGATCAGGAGGAGAGGATGTGAGAAAGAAGGGCTTTTGCCAATCAACAACACAGTTTGGAACAGTGCACCACAATAAAACTTTACCAAAGTAGTTTGGAAAATAAATTAAAAAGTTCCTTTAAACAGGTAGTTTAAAAGCCCTGTGTATTTCCTCAAGAGGAAGGAACAAAAGGTTTTAACCTGTAAGCTGTTAAGATGTGAATGAGCCATCTTGTACATAATCTCCACATGGAGGACAAATAATAAGCAATACATTGGCCAGTTCATGAACACCCATTATGGTAGAAAATGTTTGATTTCATCTTGACTGTTAACTGATATCGAATAAAACAGAGTGTCAGATGCCCAGAAGGCAGATTGGTCTTTGGGAATTGGACATTCGACTAAGCAGTATTGAGGTAATCTCAATAATCTCCTCAAGTTTAGGACAGGACAAAGTGGCAACAGGTTATTCAGTTTAATTAAAATTATTCTAGTGAAGTGAGACTGAATAGCGTACGCAAAAATTACATTGGACCCTGTAGGGATGAGATGCATTAACTGAACTAAGGAAATTTATTACACCTATGGCTTGGTGTGTTTGTCTTTCTCTGGAATAATGATTGAAACTAGTGATCTATTTTCAGGATAGAAAAAAATAAAAGCCAAGGATATCCAGTGCCTGTCACTAGGGAGTGTCAAAGTTACACCCCTGGATCCTAGATTCATTCAAGCAGATGAGATGTTAGGGCAACTCCTGTAAAAGTAAGATGCTTAAGGTGGAGGAGTCAATGAGGGCAGACTGAATGCAGAGTACTCTCCATATTATGATAAATCCAGTCAAAATTAGCACAGAAACAGTTTAATCTACAAGAATTAAAATTGGTAGATAGCAATTAGATTTGACCTTTACTTTCAAAATGAAAGGAACTAATAAGATTCAAGAAAGTTCATACTTAGAAATCGTAAGATATTTCCATGAAAGGGAAGAGAAATATTTGTTATTTTTAGTTTAAACTTTCTTAATTTTGAAAAGAAGAGTTGGCTTTCTCAATGTTGGCCCTCTGGTATATTATGTACAGTTCCAAGTACATAATATACCAGAGGGCTCGCCAAGGGATAACTCCCAAGTTCAATATTTTTAAAAGAAAAGTGGACTCTTCTCTGTGTTGACAAATTTGATTTTCCCATTGTTAAACCCTCAAACAACTGCAAAGTTTCCAAGCAACAAAGCCACTGTGTCACTTTCCATTGAAACCTCCGATAGAGATCAAGTCCCTTCCTAGAAAAATACAGGCTCATCCCAATTGTATTCACATGTCGTAATGTATATTAAAGCTTGCATACCTCACCTCTTAGTCTCTCCTTCCTCTCAGTCTAAGGAGTTTTGGGAGAGATGTAGGGAACAAAGCTGTTTTCTCAACACTGCTCACTATATATGGCATGAATTGACTTTACAAAGGTCAGTTTAAAATTGTGCCCTTCAGGGAGATCCCTTCCTCCTCCCTTACTGTTTTGTTATTTACTACATTATGGCCTTTTATTTGGAAAGGTGCAATTAGAGCAAGTCACAACATGTCTCAATACAAAACAGAAAAATGCAGGAGTTCTTGTCGTTTTGACAGATCAGCAGATTAGATAAAGGTTATACAATCTTCCTGTCAGTATAGAACAGCAGTAAAGAATCTTGCAGACCTCAGAGCAATATCTGTTCAGACATGGTATAGCTGGGGGACATTAATGTTACATTACTATTCAAATTCTGGAAGTCTCCAACCAGTCCTCAACAGTACACATACCAAGTTAATTTTCCCCAACAGCACTCAACTACAATTAAATCTGCAGCAGTCAAATTTTACTTTGAGCAAAAAATAAAGTGTTGTGGAACAAAAAATAAAGTGATGTGGGGGGCGACCTCCATGTGAGCAACATCTTGTAACTCAGAATATTGAGGCTTGCTGATGAATACGGTTGGAATAATTGAAGACAGAAGAGGAATACTTCAACAATCACAAGTTCCGGGACAGGGGACTGAGCTGGCTTCTCAACAGGCATATGGGCTTTACACACCCCAGCTCAGCTTTTGCAACATCCCTAAGAACACACCACCCTGGAAGGTTCGGATTGTGTAGTGGATCTTTAGAGATTCAGAATGCAAGACATTTCCATTCTTCTCTAAAATACCTGCAATTCCCCCAATTCTGGCCAATTGGGCATCCACAATTTTAATCACAATTAGTGATGAACTTTTAAACACCAAGGCCCCATGCTCTGGAATACCCTTCCTACCACACCTCTCATACTCCTCCTTTAAGACACTCTTTAATATCTACCATTCCAACACAACATCTCATTATGTGGCATGGTGTTTTACTTTACTTTATGATGCTCCTGTGAGGCATCTTAGGACACTTCATTATGTTAAAGACACTATTTAAAAGATATGTTTTTATCATATCTGGAGGTTAGTTTGTGCTGATCAGATAAGGGATCCTAATGGTGAGAAACAGGATCATTTTTCTATCTTAGAACATCAGTGCTCAGTGCTTCCAGGTCAAGTACAGCCTCAAGTTCAAGCAGAAGCCACTGCAGAATGACAGAATTGTTACAACACAGAAGGAGACCACTCAGTATTTCGTGTCTGCACCAGCTCTCTGAATGAGCAGATCACTGTACTCCTGACTTCTTCCTTTTCCAATAGCAGTCTAAGTTCCTTTGGAATGCTTTACCTCCACCAATCTCAGATTCAGACTGTGCATTCCAGGCCATGTGCTGCGTGAAAATCAAAATTTTTCATGTTTGCTTTTGCTTCTTTTAATAAATACTTTAAATCTGTTCCAGCTTGTTCTCGATCCCTTCATATGTGGGAGAGTTTCTCCCTATCTACTCTGCCCAGGTCTCTCATAATACTGAATATCTCTATCAAATCTCCTTTGTGTTAGGATGATACTTCATATTCTATTACCATGCCAACTTAATGCAGGTGATTACTAATTTTGTGGTAAATTGAAACAGTTGCGTTTTACTGTAAGCTCATTCCACTAAGAGATGTGTTGAAAATAACCCAACTGAATTCACCTAGTACATACGATGGTGAAAGGTTGCGCCCTATATCGTAACCTCTCTTTCAGATACCGAATGTCCCGCAGTCTGATTCTTGCATTTTCTCTCTCTTACTCATGTTCTTCCTGACAGTCTCCGTGGCTTTTTTACTGTAACTTTGCTGGTATTCTGGTTATTGCATTTGCCTCCACCCTCCCAACTCACCTTAGAAAAGCAATGACTATTTCATAATTGGCGCACTGACAGGCTATTTTAAAAATAAGTGCAGAAAATAAATACTTGCATTGATGTAGAGTAAATGGAAGTGCAGTGCTGTTAGAAAATAGGAAATTTGACAGCTGCTATATGCACAACAAAATCCCACAAGAACTCAGGGTCAGAAAGTCAACTGGACTCAACACATAAAACACAGTAGCTATAAAAGCAGATCAGAAGCTAGGAAGACTGAGGAGCAGGAGAATCTACGTTTCGGGCATAAGCCCTTCTTCCCAGCATCAAAGGAACAGGAGAATCGACGTTTCGGGCATAAGCCCTTCTTCCTGGGCTTATGCCCGAAACATCGATTCTCCTGCTCCTTTGATGCTGCCTGACGTGCTGCGCTTTTCCAGCAACACATTTTTAAGCTCTGATCTCCAGCATCTGCAGTCCTCACTTTCTGCTAGGAATACTGAGGCAAGTAACTCACTTCTTGACTCCCCAAAGCCTGTCTGCCATCTACAAGGCATAAGTCAGGAGTAACGGACCACACCCCACTTACTGGGATGAGTGCAGCTCCAACACTCAAAAAGCTTGACACCATCCAGGACAAAGCCACTCACTTGATTGACACTACATCCACAAGCATCCACTCCCTCAAACCTCAGGAGCAGCAGTGTGTATTATCTACAACATGCACTGCAGAAATTCACCAAAGATCCTCAGACAGCACCTTCCTAATCCATGACTACTTCCACAGTGTTCCCCTCTAAGCCACTCACCATCCTGACTTGGAAATGTATTACCATTCCTTCACTGTCACTGGGTCAAAATTCTGAAATTCCCTCCATAATGGCATTGTGGGTCAACCTACAGCAGGTGGACTGCAGCAGTTCAAGAAGGCAGCTCACCACCACCCTCTCAAGAGCAACTAGCGACGGTAATAAATGCTGGCCAGCCAGCGATGCCTGCATCCCATAAAATAAATTTAAACAATGGTGTTCATACCCTGATCATCTATTTTCTTTTGTGATCTTGACTGAGGGACAATTATTTTACATCTACTAGAAGCAACTTCAAATTAATATCTCAACCAAAAAGCAGTGCAAAGAACACCACAAACCATAACACAGCAGTAGGAATTGGCATCACCTTGTCAGAAGCTTCTGCCTTCCCTCATGCCAAAACCTGGATAAAAACAGCTACATGTGCAGGAGAGGAAGATGGCTTAGTGGTATTATCACAGGACTAGTAATGCAGAGACCGAGGTCAATCTTCTGGGGTCAAGGTTGAAATCCAACTACAGCAGCAGGTGGAATTTAATTTCAAATTAATAAAAAAAAGCTAGTCTCAGCAATACCATAAAATAGCTCTAGCAAGCTGGGCAATTCAAAGGCAGTTACAGATGGGCAACAAATGCAAGCCTTGCCAATGATGCCCACATTTCATGAACGATTTTGAAAAATATATATATATCATTACTAGAAGTAATTGCAGGGAGAATTCAGTATCACAAGCCTGATGGGAGTAAAAATAGGCTTCTTTCCCTCTACTCTTAAAGGAACACAGAGGCTGAATTAGCTGACACCAGTCCATCCCTAATGAAATATTACTGTTTTTAAGAGGAAATGGAAAGCTATACCTCTCAAAAAAATAATCAGGATGAGAAGAGAGAAAAAAAAGACAGCAAACTGAAAAGCAAATACTGAATGACCGTAACTTGATTTTTCTTGTAAATAATGTAAATGCATTTTACTGTTGCTAGGACGAAAAATGAAATCAACATATTCTGCAAGAAGCCAATATTATTGAGTTAATGTAAATAGTTCTGAATGTTTAATGGAGAAGGAATAAACCATGGTTTTAATTTCTGGTATTAAAAACCCTCTCATAAATGGATTTAATTACAAATAAAGAGAGAAATCACATTTCTGGGAAAAGGGTGGGGGGAGTAATTGCGATTCAGTGGGTTTAAATGAAATATTATGTACGCTCCCACCCCCCAAAAAAGTAAGCTGACCCCATTTCACGGAAAACGTTGAGCTTAACTGAATCAATAGAACATCTGTCACTGCAGCCAACCTGCAGCAAGGGTGGAGGCGGCAGGGTAACCTGCATTAGAATGGCAATGCTGTAACTGTTTAAAAACTACAATCCAATGAGTCAGAAAAACACAGCAACCCCATGAGGGATGCAAGTGCTCAAGAGGGAATGAGGTATAACCTTTGGATTACAACCAGCATTAATATGCAGCCAAACAAATCATATCATTTCAAGACATATACAAACACCGGCATTTTATGCGTAAGCTTATACCATTCACGTTCACATACGTGCAGACACAAGTATACAGGTATATAATCGTACATTATCTTAAATCTAAATCTCATGGATTTCCAACAGCAGAAGCAGCTTGACTTACCATCTCTGCGCTTCCAAAGCAGGTGACAGGGAGCTGTTCGCGAGGCACTCTGGGAGTTGTGGTTTCCGCTCCCTTCTCTATCCAGCAGCACCGCGGCCGTCCTCAACTACAACTCCCAGGAGGCAGCGCGCCCGACACCACCTCATTGACTCCATTGGTTCGGCCCGCAACGCGTTCGGCCAATTGCCACGGGTGTTGTTGGTGGGTGGCTCTTGGTGGATAATATGGCGGAGTGTTTTGCTTGAGGGGGCTAGTTGTTTCGAGCGGCGCTGAGTTTGGGATTTAGTCAGAAATATTTCAGGTAAAGCACCTTTCATTTGTTGTATGATTCTCATTGTTTTCTTTTTTTGGAGCGAGGTTTGATCTTGTAGCTTGGCTCCTCCTCTAGTTAATTATAAACTGGCATCCACTGCATGGTTAATGGAGGAATGGCTCGCCTGATGAAACATAAACTCACTATAGACTGAGCCCACAAATCAAACATGAACTCAGTGTAGACTGACTCCCTAAAAATCAAACATAAACTCAATAAAGATTGACTCCCCAAATCAAGCATAAGCCCCATATAAACTGACTCCCCAGATCAAACATGAACCCAATATTGACTGGCACTCCAGGTCAAAGGTGAACCCAATGTAGACTGACTCCCCAGATGAAACATGAACTTAATATAGACTGACTGGCCAGATCAAACATAAACTCAATATTAGTCATGATTTGGAGATGCTGGTGTTGGACTGGGGTGTACAAAGTTAAAAATCGCACAACACCAGGTTATAGTCCAACACGTTTAATTGAACGCACACTAGCTTTCGGAGCGTCGCTCCTTCATCAGGTGATATTGGAGGGCTCAATCCTAACACAGAATTTATAGCAAAAATTTACAGTGTGATGTAAGTGAAATTATACATTGAAAAAATTGATTGTCTGTTATGCCTTTCATCTGTTAGAATACCATGGCCGTTTCACTTCTTTCATGTGTAAATCACAAAACCTTTTTTTTAAAAAGTTGCATTCTCAGGTTAGCTGTTAACAATGGTGATAGCTAGACAATATGTTGAAGGTGTTAGCCCCTGTGTTCGCCATGATGTTTATATTGATTCTAATCTAAAAAGTGAGATAAGAGTTTTACATAAATTCATGCAGTTTTTGAGCAAAGTACAATGTAACCCTGCAAGTACAAATTCACCCCACAAAATATGTGTGCATGTGGGTCTTTGTCTGTGTGTGTGTGTGTGTCTGTCTGGGTTGGGGGTTGAGAGTGAGAGAAAGTGTGTGTAGTGAGTGCAGAGTGACTTAAGTCTGTGAGGGGGTGCATGTGTGAGTGTGTGTGTCTGTAAGGGTGTGTGTGAGTGCTTGTGTGCGTGTCTGTGTATATGTGCATCCATGTGTGTGTGTGTGTGTGTATAGGATTATCTGTGTGTGTGTGTGTGGGTGTGTGTGTAGAGTGCAATGGTGGTCACCTGTAATGTGACATGAACCCAAGGACCCAGAGGCATGGTACATTGGGGAAACCGAGCAAAGGCTATGACAACGGATGAATGGGCACCCTACAACAATCAACAGACAAAAGTGTTCCGTCCCATTTGCGGAACACTTCAGTGGTCTAGGACATTTGACCTCGGACCTTCGGGTGACCATCTTCCAAGGTGGACTTCGGGACAGGCAGCAGAGGAAAGTGGCCGAACAGAGGCTGATAGCTCAGTTCGGTACCCATAGGGAGGGCCTCAACCGGGACCTTGGGTTCATGTCACTCTGCAGGTGACCACCATTGCACTATACACACACAGATATTCCTACACACACAGGCACTCACACACACACAGGCACTCACACACACACAGGCACTCCTATACACAAGGACACACATATACACAGACGCGCACACAGACACATACACTCCCACACACACACATACACTCCCACACACACATGCACTCCCTCACACACACACACACACACTTTCTCACACTCTCAACCCCCAACCCAGACAGACACACACACACAGAGACAGACAAAGACCCACATGCACACATATATTTTGTGGGGTGAATTTGTACTTGTAGGGTTACATTGTACTTTGCTCAAAAACTGCATGAATTCATGTAAAACTCCGTTATCTTTCTTTTTAGATTAGAATCAATCTAAACATCATGATATAGACAGAGAACACAGGGGCTAACACCTTCAACATATTGTCTAGCTATCACCATTGTTAACAGCTAACCTGAGAATGCAACTTTTTAAAAAAAAGGTTTTGTGATTTACACATGAAAGAAGTGAAACTGTCATGGTATTCTAACAGATGAAAGGCTTAACAGACAATCAATTTTTCAATGTATAATTTCAGTTATATCACACTGTAAATTTTTGCTATAAATTCTGTGTTAAGATTGAGTCCTCCACTACCACCTGATGAAGGAGCGACGCTCTGAAAGCTAGTGTGCTTCCAATTAAACCTGTTGGACTATAAGCTGGTGTTGTGTGATTTTTAACTTTATAAACTCAATATAGACTGACTGGCCAGATCAAGCATGAACTCAATACAGACTGATACCCCAGATTAAACTTGAACCCAATATAGACTGACTCCCAGATCAAACTTGAACTCCATATGAAGTGACTCCCCAAACCAACACGAACTCAATATAGACCTACTCCTCAGATTAAGTATGAACTCAGTATGGACTGTAGCCTCCATTCAACCTTGAACTCACTATAAGTTAGTACCCCAGACCAAATGTGATCTCACTATATACAGACACCCCAGATCAAGAAAAACTCTAGCTTGTGCATGACTAATTATTGATCAACACCTAACAGTTACGATCATTTTATCAAATCTAACTGGGAAAAGCCTTTCATCTCAAACCTATTATCACTTAAAGAAACTGACATCTCAAATCACAGCTAGCCTTTTACTCGCAAATCAGGTGACATATAGTGAACTTAGTACTACATGGTAAAGCCAACAACAAAGTCACCATCCTCTCTTTTCAGTTGTGCTGGAGCTAATCATAAACTATCACACCAATCTAACAATAGCTTAATTGCGCAGTAGTTAGTTACAGATTGGAATGCACATTTTTACACCAAATTTTCCATTTGTCAACTATCAATACGTTGCCTGTAGATATCATCTTCTACTTTAAAGAAGTCCCAAGGCATTTTTCAGAATCTTAATGAGAAAAAGATGATGAACCATAGAAGGAGAGGCTGAAGGAGATGATGAGTGCTTGGCAAAAGAGATGGACATCATGGAAAGCAGCTGGAACATAAGTGTTTTGCTATATATGAAGTTGAGTTGCATTTTTAAAAAGACCAGTCACTGACTATTTTAAGCAGGGGTCAGTGTGGACCAGGGGAAGGAATAGATCATTAGACATAGTACTGATTGCTCAAATGGGCAATCGACCATTGCTATCTCTTTTGTTGTAAATTGTTAGAGATTCAGTTTGTTTCTACAGTTAGTAGTATGTTACGTATTTTGCATCTCAAGAGATTCTTTGGGCTAAACCAAAATTTGGAAGGAAAGCATTTCTAAATACTGCTTGATGTTATCCCAAGTTCATTTGAAATGACTATTTCAGCCATCCACAAATGAGCTTTAGTGAATTTGACATCTGCATTAATGAAGTTTTTGCAGTCAGAAATGTTTTTTATTCTGACCAAATCATCACATGGTTGTATTACACAAAACCTTGCTGCTTTGATTTTTTGTTTTGAGAGTCTCTGACATCTTGATTGTTCTGATGGCATTGCCATAATGCGTAATGTCATAATAATATTAGCATGGTAAACCTGATTATTTTTATTCTCCTTTTGCTTGTCCTGGCATTAACAGATGAAGGTGGTGAACCTGAGGCAGGCCATTCTTCAGGCCTGGAAGGAGCGATGGACAGACTATCAATGGGCCATAAATATGAAAAAGCTTTTTCCAAAGGGTCCCACATGGGATCTCCTAGGACTCTCAGGTGAGTTATTCAATGGCTTGACATCTGTTTCTAAGCTTTGGAGATGTGATTAATTGGTTGTTTAAAACAGAAAAACAACAGCTAAGTCATGAATGAGTCTTGTAATACTTTAAAATAAATTTAGGAAATAACTCATTCCACTGTTTCATTAACCTGTTAACAGTTTTATCTGATTGATGAAGTAAAAAAAAGGTACTGATCAGATATCCAGAGCTAAACTGATTAGACAAGGTATAAGAAAAAAATATCCTAACTGTCTTGCTCACAAAAAGCAGAATATGCTTGAAGCACGCATGCAGGCAAATGGTGTATGTGGAGAGAGCATGCAATTAATGTTGCTGTGTAAATCCTTTTCAGTTTTCTCGTCAATGATATTTTAATTATGAGCTATTAGGAATTGCCTTCGTACTCAATAATCAAACAGATATGTTTGTTCTTATCAGAGTGTTTATCCCAAACTTTCTTATCAGTTTATTTCCCAGGTCCACAGACATATTGGCTACTGTCTCAAGAGCACCAACTGTCTTGTTCATTTTATTCAAGTTCATTGTTAATGCATGGATCTAAGCAATGAACTTCTGCAAATCTTTTTACTAGTCCCACTGAAGCTTCAGTGATGTCTACCCAGTTTCAGGCAGCTGTATTAATTAGGGATTGAGATAGAGTAAATATTACAGATAATTTGAATGAAGAAACTTTCTCCCTCCTTTCCAACTGAGGGCACAGAGGCAAATAGTATGATTTTCACTGCTATAGGCTAACACAGCACAGTCTAATCACACCTGAGATTTTTCTATCGTTTTGGTCAGTATACACGGTAAGAGTACATTTAATAGAACTATAATAGGAGGAATGTCTATTTCAACCATCTTCAGTTTAATATTTTAGCACTGCAATTTGGCTAGATGAATTGGAGTTCTCATATTTTAACTGGGAGAAACAATCACTGCCAGGTTTTAGTATTACAGGGCACTCAGTATTGTTAACTACTATCAGGGTGCTTTGGTTCACAGAATAAAATTGTTCTGATCTTGTTTCAATTTTCTCTAGATCATCTCCTGGAACAGGCCTTGGTTGGCCCATCCCCCAATCCTCTGATTATGTCTTACTTGAAGTATGCTATTAGTTCACAGGTAATGTGATTCAAAAGTCTATAAATCACTGTGCCCAACCTTTTGGCTGAGAGTTACATGTGGTTCCCGAAATCTGGTATTTGGCTCTTAACATCCAGACAACCCGATCCTGTTTACACTTGTTTTCCCTTAGTTATTGTGCAAACTTTGCAAGTGGGAATCTGTCCTTTTGTGCTCTTACTTCTTTGCATTGAAGCAGTGCACCAGTAACTAGTGGTCTCTTCAAACTGAGATAAAAGAAATTAAATGGGACCTTGCATATAAACTTTATATTTCTGTCCATAAAACGTCATGGTAAATAGCTAAATGGCCTACAAAGTAAAATGTGGTGATCTCTACGCTGGCTAGCACTACCTTCCCAGAATGAAATCATATCATTTATTGTAAATTTTGCTTCAGTAGGAAAATTCATTGGATATGCAATTTCAATATTTAAAAGATCATCTACCATTATTTAACATTTGGGGTTTGTCCAAAGCTCTTGAAAAATATCTGATCATTGATCATATTTTTTTGTGTTCAATTAGGCTGTTTTTAACATTTTCTTTTACAATCTGTAACTTTATTCCACTTTTCCCGTGCTTAATGCAAGAACTGTGGTTCCTATTAATATAAAAGATGTGTTTAGCTGTGGTGGGGATTCTTGTGGGTGTAGTAGTAGTGTCCTTAGCTCTGAGCCAAAAGTCCTGGATTCAAATCCCACCTGCTCCAGGCGTGTGTCATCACAACTCTGAACAGGTTGATTAAAAATATCTATTTTGCTGCATTCATGTTTCAGATGAATGTCAGCCTACAACTTCTGAAAGCAACAGCAGGAAATTGTAGGAATTTTGCATGCCTTTTGCAACCTTCCTTTCATTTTTCTACCATCTGGAAGGTCCGTATGTTATTTGTTGAATGTCATCACATTACACATTAAGTGTGAGGAAACGGAAACTAAATTCCAGTCATGCTGTCTTGTAAGTTTCTCTTTAAATTATGTTCTCATTCATTTTATTTGAAATTATTTTCTCCTCGTTTCATTCCATTTGGTATTGTTGGCCTGATATTTGAAATTACATGGTTTGCATCTACAATGTGCTTGACAAGCATGAGTTTTTTACCTCTAGAAGGGGCAATTATGTAGCATCCAGTGAGATAAACGTTGAGAGACTATCTTTTTAATTCCATTTAAACGTGTGAGTATAGTTTGATATTGATTGGTAGTATAGAATATGAGTATTGCTGAAAAAAAAAAGACATTGTTGAAGTTCTTGTCTTGCACTTGTTGGGGCAGGTGTAAGAATTACAACTTTTAAATCAAGCAATAATTTTTCCTGAAACACAAACAGAAATTGCTGAGGATACTCAGCTGATATGGCAGCTCTGTGGAAAGAAGGCACTTTTGACATTTCGAGTTCAGTGATCCTTCTTTAGAACTGACAGTAGCTGAAAGACTTCACTAAAGACATTTTTTACTGCATGTGCTGATTGATTGGCAAGTTAACTTATTAGTCAAGGCACTGCATGGAGAATGCACCAGGGAACTATTGTCCCCCACACTTTTATTCAATTCAAGAAGGTGCAAAGTCTAGACATGACCCTTTTCCCTGCAGAAGCTAGGTACCCTGTGTATGAGTATATGTTGCCACCAGCAAGCAAAAATGAGCAATATTCTGAGCCCAACTGATAATCTTAAATTGGTTTTTAGTACAATGCTTAGCATATAGCTTGTTCAGTAGGTGCTGTCCATTCAATGAATCACATTTAAGGTGTTGAATCAAATGTTCTGAGTTTTGCAGATACAGGCTGATTAAGTATGGTTAAAGACAAAAACAGAAATTGCTTGATAAGCTCAGCAGGTCTGCAGCAAGTGTGGAGAGAAATCAGAATTGACATTTTGGGTCAAGTGACTCTTTTTCAGAATATTCTGAGCCCACATGTAGCCACTTACCCCACTGACTAGAACTGAAATTCATATATCATATTGCAAATTTCTATGGTAAGCAGAAAATCACTTTTCTTGACAGCAGCATTCTGTTGGTGGAAAATACCACTTGTGTTGCCTTGACATAGCAGCAGTGTGAAATGGTTAGCTTAACCTGTATCTATCAAAATGTCATTGTGTTCAGAAAACCTATGATTTGAGTCTCTGATTTTCTTCCAATTTTACAGATGGTGTCTTATGCAAGTGTCATGTCTGCTATTGCAAAGGTCTGTATTTAAACAAATTGAGCAATTTTAGAATGCAAAAATCTGCTGCATTATCTGATGCATGATTTCAAAGAGTTCCTTTGATGTGTATGATGGGAGTCAGTACTGTTCCTTTTGCTCTATTCTCTTATGCACTCTCTCCCATCTTCTCTTTTAATCATTATCTCTACTCATGTCTCATGATCTGATATGAAGACAAATGTTAGCTGACAAAATTAGACCTGATTTAGGTTTTGGCAATAGTACTGTTAATTACACTTGGAATATTTGTTCTGAGATAACTATCCAGCTGCAGAACGTGGTGTTATTGTCAATGGCTGTAGTAAAAAAAACATGGGTGCAGCTACCAGCACAATGTCCAACCACACCCGATATGAGTAAAAAGCAATATAATTTGTGTTTTAAAGGACAAGATGAATAGGAATGTCAAGTCTGATTAACATGATTACATTTTTTGAGCAGGTAGCAAGGATATTGATGAGGACAGTGCATTTAATGTAATCTACTTATCTTTAACAAAGCTTTTGTTATGGGAGCCACAAGGGTGATGTTCACAAGCAAAAGTAAATACAAAGGCAAAGTGGCAATTTGTATCCAAAATTGGCTCAGATGTACCAAGAAAAGAATTATGGCATGTACTTTGATGACTGGAATACTGTTTCCAGTGGTTTCTGCAAGATTCAGTATTAATCCTTTCCTTTGTATCTGTGGTTTGATCGAGAATGATTAAGAAATTTGCAGGCGATAGTAAAATTGGCTGTGGATTCAGTACTGAAGAAGAAAACTGTAGTCTGTAGGAAGGCATAGAGTCATAGAGATGTACAACATGGAAACAGACCCTTCGGTCCAACCCGTCCATGCTGACCAGATATCCCAACCCAATCTAGTCCCACCTGCCAGCACTTGGTCCATTTCCCTCCAAACCCTTCCTATTCATATACCCATCCAAATGTCTTTTAAATGTTGCAATTGTACCAGCCTCCACCACTTCCTTTGGCAGCTCATTCCCTACCCGTACCACCCTCTGCATGGAAAAAGTTGCCCATTAGGTATCTTTGATATCTTTCCCCTCTCACCCTAAACCTATGCCCTCTAGTTCTGGACTCCCCGACCCCAGGGAAAAGACTTTGTCTATTTATCCTATCCATGCCCCTCATAATTTTGTAAACCTCTATAAGGTCACCCCTCAGCCTCCGACGCTCCAGGGAAAACAGCCCTAGCAGCCTCTCCCTATAGCTCAAATCCTCCAACTCTGGAAACATCCTTGTAGATCTTTTCTGAACCCTTTCAAGTTTCACAACATCTTTCCGATAGGAAGGAGACCAGAATTGCACGCAATATTCCAACTATAGTGGCCTAACCAATGTCCTGTACAGCCGCAACATGACCTCCCAACTCCTGTACTCAACACTCTGACCTATAAAAGAAAGCATACCAAACGCCTCTTTCACCATCCTATCTACCTGCAAGGAGCTATGAACCTGCACTCCATGGTCTCTTTGTTCAGCAACACTCCCTAGGACCTTACCATTAAGTGTATAAGTCCTGCTAAGATTTGCTTTCCCAAAATGCAGCAGCTCGCTAAGGTTCCCCGTAGGAGACTGATTAGCAAAGTTAGATCTCACGGAATACAGGGAGAACTAGCCATTTAGATACAGAACTGGCTCAAAGGTAGAAGACAGAGGGTGGTGGTGGAGGCCTGGACTGGAGGCCTGTGACCAAGGATCGGTGCTGCGTCCTCTATTTTTTTGTCATTTATATAAATGATTTGGATGCAAGCATAAGAGCTGCAGTTAGTAAGTTTGCAGATAACACCAAAATTGGAGGTGTAGTGAACAGCAAAGAGGGTTACCTCAGATTACAGCAGCTTCTTGACCAGATGGGCCATAGGGCTGAGAAGTGGCAGATGGAATTTAATTCAGATTAGTTAGGTATTGGCAAATGGAATTCAGCCTGGGACAGTGTGAGGTAGTGCATTTGAGAAGGCAAACAAGCCAGGGAAGATAGAATGAATAAACATTGAGAAGTGTAGAGAAATAAGAAGGACTTGGAGTATAGCGTACATGGAATTTCCTGAAGATGGTTGAACAGGTTGGTAAGAATGTCAAGAAGACATATGACCTATTAGCTTTTATTAACAAATACAGAATATGAGAGCAGTGAAGTTATTTTAGAAACAAAAAACACATTAGTTAGGTCACAGCTGAAGCACTGTGAATGATTCTGGTCAGTGCACTATAGGAAGTATGTGTGTGTATTAAAGAGGGGACAGAGGTGGTGCCTAAGCAGGAAAATGGTAGTATTGACAAATAATGATAGGCTTGGTTTGTTCTATTTAGAACCGAAGAAATTTAGGGGAGACCTAAAAGAATTATGAGGTGCCAGGATAGAATAGATCGAGGTCCTATGACTTTCAAAGGTGCTATGACCTTCAAAGCTACGGACTAAGAGCTGGAAAGTGGGATTAGTCCGGATGGCCCCTAGTCAGCCAGTATGACTAATGATGTCTTTCTGTCCTGTAAATTTCTATGATTCTCCAATAAATTTCACACTTTGAGAAATGCTCTAATTTTCTTGTCTTTTTCACACTTCCACTTCATTGCTCACCAGGCATGTGTTTATGCACAAATACACACTTCTGCCATACTAATTTCACTTATTCACCCATGCTATTCACCAGTTTTCACCTCCATTCCCATTTTTAAAAAAACCTGTGTGTGGTGATGAAATCAATGAATTGTCTTTCCATTACAAGCCATCTTACCTAATTGTTGATGAGCATGAAATACTCTTCTTAGAAATTACATATATTCCTCTAATGGGGATTGTTTTAATTGTAATTTCTACTGACGGATTTACAAGCAAGGCATGCATCTGTTTCCTCTGACAGTGGTCAACAGTGTTCCCTCTTAAACCTGCATAAGGTTTAAAAATGTATCACAAAGTGATCCAAGTTGACCACACAATGTATCTTTCTTTGACATCACGAGGAGGTGGTGTATTGATAGTGTCACTAGACTAGTAATTTGAGGTGGGCAATAAATGTTGGTCTGAGCAGCAATGCTTACATCCCATTAATGGATATTTTAAAACTGTGCTGAAATGTTGTTGAAGTGCACATGTAACTAACTAATTTGCAAGTAGCAAATCAAATGTCAGCATATTTATTGCTGATGTTCTAATTTTTTCTGTTGTTACTTTCTAAAGGAAAGATAATTACTCTCCTTTTCTTATCCTCTATTTGAACATCAAGTGAGCAAACATGCAAGTCTAAATTAATTTGAATCGGTGAAACCAAACAGCATAGCTTTTTATTTGAGTAGTTTTGTTTGTTTTTCAGCTCACAAGTAAAATGAACATCCTTCTGAATATCTAATGTCTTTCTTACTTATTCCAAGAGCCATCTGCATTATATGTTTTTGAAGATTGCTATATTTAGATTCAATAAACATTTTGAAAATTTCTATTTCAGTTTGAAGATTACTCCAGGGAACTGTGTGTTAAAGCTCTTCTGGAATTAATGGACATGTTTTGTGATCGGCTCAGGTCAGTCATGGTCCATGCATTTATGTCCTTTTCCACAGTTGCAGTACTCCTCTGTGCTTTCAGCACAATTTACAAAGTATCATAGAGAAAACAGACAAGTGCTCAGTACAACTGACACTTGGGATTAAACAGCTAAGCTATGAGGAGAGATCAAAAAACCTGAAAATGTTTGTGTTAGAGAAAAGGAAGTGCAGTGGAAACCTGATGCACGATTCTTTGTGCTAGAGATAATGTGAAATGTAATATTATATGTGATATAAAAACAAAAATTTTAAGTGCAAGATAGAGGCACAAGCTCAGAAGAGGGTATATGATCAGACAGTTGAATTTAACTGCTTTGCACTCACACTTGTATTTGTGGAACATAAAATGCAATGGAAGAGTAAAAGCAGGTAGCACTGGAAAACTTTTGTTTTGTAAAATAATCAGTATTTTCAAGGAAAGAATAAGTCTTTTGGCCATTGATGCTCCTTTTCCATTTACAAATTATGGTACACTATCTTTTAATCCCAATTCCCAGTCTTTCTCCATGTACCTTAGTATATTTACCTTTGAGTAGACATCTATCTCACTTTTAAATGCCAAAATTAATTCTGTAATGAAGTGTTCTGGGGTAGTGTTACACATCACCATCAATCCTACGTGAAGAATTTGATTTTTCAATTCTACAAATCTTGTCCCTTATTCTGCATTTCTTGAAATCTGCTTAATTCATTTTGAACACCTCAGTGAAATTGCTCTTTAAGCTGTTCAAGTTCAGGAAATATAACTCAAATTTATCTCTTCTCTTGTGATAGCTAAGTCACTCCATCTTATAATCCAACAACAACTTCACAAGACTTCCTTTGAAACCAACATTACTAGAGTAGGGTACACCGAACTGATTATAATAGTTAAAGTTCGGTATATCCAGTCCTATGTAATTTTAATAGTGCAGCCTGTTCTGCTGTACCGCGGTAGTTGTGTTCTTATGTGACCTTATGTTATAGAAAATTGCACAATAGAAATAACAGGCCCTATGGGAAAAACAGGGTTAGGGATGAACCACCAAAAATATCAGTAAGAATTGAGACAAAAATAGTAGTTAGTCTAACACAAATGATAGCACAGTCTAAGTAAATGTTAAAATCATATAAATTAATGAATTAATACAATAAATTTAACACTTTAAGGATTTCTGAGTTTGCTGAGTTGCAATACGTATTCAGACAGGGGCTGAGGGCCATCATCAGCATCATCATTGCTTTCAGGTGCAGTTCTGGGTACAGGGTTACAACGAAAGAAAATATTCAGTCCACAAGTGAATGGCTGTGGGTCATTGCCCTCGGACAATGGTTAGAAAACATTTGCCCCATCATCCAACCTCTTTTTCTTGACCTTTCGTAAATTGAACTTAAGGTAATAGGGGATGTACAGAAGGTAACTGGGGATGGAATCGCAAAATAGCCAATGAGAGTTCACGTTTAAAAAAATGATTCCCAATTCATCAATTGCATTACGGCAAAATCAGATTGAAGAAATGTATGATATAGGAGAACAACCTGTACTTCCTTGTTTGTATATTTCATATCTCTTCTGATATAGTCTAGGTCATATCTGACTTCTGATTGTTTTTTGCGCATGCTTATTTACATAATAGCTTACATATTGTCTTGCCATCTGCCATTTCTGAATCCAAAGTATATTACTTCATACTTCATTAGAGTAATCTGTAATTTGCACTTTTTTTGCCAGTTTGTTTTCTGCATGCTTTGCACTTTTCCTTTTTTTAAAAAAAATCACATGAAATACTCTAGCTTCATACTCGGTTGAATTGAACGACAGAAGAGAGTCTTTCTTACTTTGAATTTGCCTAGATGAGTGACTTCATTACTTTCCACCCACAAAATTGATGTTCAGACCATTTTATTGGTGTGCGACTGTTTCTCCATCTAAGTGTGGTGGTGTGACATATAATCATTGCAATGTATGCTTTTTACATAGTCTTCTGCCTGTATCCAGTGTTCACATCATTCTCCACAGAAGTCAATTTACCCAGTAAGTTGAAAACTGAAAATGCATTGGTCAGTCAGCATCTGTGAAGACAATAAAACAAATTATGCTGCTTTATGTGTTCACACTTCGGCAGACAGTGATAAGAGGTAGAAGCCAAAAACATCGTAGCTTCTGTTTTCTTCTTCATACCCATCTCTGTATTTCTAGAATTTGTCTTTTGCTTCAAATTTCCATTGTTGCACATTTAACGTATTAATTTTCAGCTGACCAGGTATAAACTTTTGACAGACTTCGAAATTGACATAATTCCCTACAATGCCTATACTATTGGAATAAAAGCAGAAAGTGCTGCAGAAACACAGCAGGTCTGGCAGAATATGAGTCTTATGACTCTTCTTTGAAAGAGGAAGAAGAAAAGTTATAAGACTCAAAACATGTATTCTGCAGAAGGGTCACTGGACCCGAAATGTTAACTCTGTTTGCTCTCCATAGATGCTGCCAGACTTGCTCAGTATTTCTAACAATTTCTGTTTGTTTCTGATTTCCAGGATTGGCAGTTCTTTGGGTTTCTTTTGTTTAGAAGAAAAGTCGTATTGACCTCGAAACATTAACTTTGTTTCTTTCTCCACATATACTGGCATTACTGCATTTCTCCAGCGCTTTCTTTTTTCTTGTTTCAGATTTCCAGCACCTGCAGTACTTTGCTTTTCTCCGATGTTGCTGGATTACTTTAGTGTAGCTATGCCAGAATCTAATGTTACTTTTTAACCTTCCAGCTGCCATGGGAAAGCAGAAGAATGCATCAGTCTGTGCCGATCATTACTTAGCACGCTCGCATGGTTGCTGAGATGTGCTGCTTATTGTACTGAAAAGCTGAAGGAGGGATCAGATGGAACTTATGGAGAAGAACAGCTCGAACTCTGCATGAATCAGATTGAGAAGACTGTGAGCAAGAGGAAGAATCGGGCTCTTCTTCACATTGCACGATTGGAAGAACAAGGTACGTACATGTGCATAGCTAAACTGCTCACACAGATAGGTTAGTTACTTTGCTTCCCTGAAAATAAAAAAAAGACTGCTCTTGTGATGGTTTAATGAGTGGATGAAGCAAGCCATGAAATAACAACCTGTATACCCCAGGAGGTAACAGTTTCCAAACCCTAGGCTGTTGAATCAGTGGGACACAGCAGATGCACTTGTTAGGGTCTGTTTTCAGTCTGTGTAGCCGCATGTTAGACTGGTGAAAGTCCATCTTCCTTTTCCCCACTGATCACTATGCAAATGCTTGTTGAAAATTGTCTGCATGCTGTTGAAAATAGAATTCAGTCTAGCTCTGATGCTCTCTACAATTGAAGATACTGTCCATACTCGGACACAGTGACTGTTGAAAAATAATTGGAGTATCTTCCATCCTTGGAAACATACCTTGGGGTAAATGGAAGGATGTTTAGAAATTTGCTA
Source organism: Chiloscyllium plagiosum (assembly GCF_037043375.1). Classification (NCBI taxonomy): domain Eukaryota; kingdom Metazoa; phylum Chordata; class Chondrichthyes; order Orectolobiformes; family Hemiscylliidae; genus Chiloscyllium; species Chiloscyllium plagiosum. Next base: position 12,447,744 of record NW_028270170.1, on the reverse strand, counting down.
TTTATTTCTGTACTGCAGAATGAGAATCTGATAAAGCTAGAATAGGCTACTCACTTGCCAACTAGCTAGTGCCATCAACTGAGCTAATAAAGTATTTTCCAGTTTGTAGCTAGCATCACTGTGTTTATAATTCAATTACCATCATCTTCATCCTCTTCTGTACTTTTTAAGAATTGTTACTTGAGGGAGCAGTTGTCTTTCTTTCCATCATAATTCTAATTTTGCTCATTTCTAATTTTGCAACTTATCGTGATGTCTATTTGTCATTTAAGTAGCATGTATTAGAATCTGTTGAAATGGACAGTTCAATATAATTGATTTCAATGATTGAATATTGTGATTAATGCACAGCTGATGAACAAAAACTGAAACATGTTCATGTATTTTGAACTTTAGTTACATGGACTAATTTGGAACAGGCACTCATAAAGCTTACAGAAAACCACAACAAGATAAGTAATCAGCAGCTCAGACTGAGGCTAGAAGAGTGTATTGGATTGGTTAAGAGGTGAGACTCGCCCCTTTTTCTCTAATGATAACCTACTAGTACCATTTGCAATTGTCTTTTCTTCTGAGTTTGAATCTGGAATTACAAGTTTTGTACCTTTCAAACTTGAAGCCGAAAGAGCATCTGAGAATATTATGGCTGGAGATTTCACAATCTCAAGGAGCATGCAACAGAAAGAGTTAACAGAAGTTTGGTGGAACATACTTTTCCTTTTAAGCAGGCTATAATGCTTGCCAGCTACGGCTCAGTGGATAGGGCTTTCATCTCTTGAATTGCAAAGTTGAGAGTTCAAGTTGAATTCTAAGGACTTTGAGCACAAAATTTACTCCCAAGACAGTACTAACCAAATGCTGAACTCTCATTTTTCAGATGAACTGAAACCCTATCTGCTCTACTAATTGGACATAAAAAACTCTATTGCACTATTTGAAGGAGAGCAGGGGAGTCAGCCCCCACTAGCCCCACCCTCCTAATGGATTGTTGCCAATATTTATCCTCCACTAGAATCATGGCAACAAACTATTTCTGAGTTATTTGGGGACCTTGTATGCAAATTGGCTTTTGTGTTTACTTCATTATACCAATGTCCATATTTCAAAAGCATTTAATTGACATGAGAGTACTTTTGGATTTCCTATGGAAATGGAAGATGCAATGTAAGTGCAAGTTATTCTTAATGAAGTAGTTTCAGCTCATAAAACCACAAGAAACAGGAACAAAAGCCAACGGAGTGTTGGCTCCTACTTCAAGAAGGATGGAGTCTAAGAATAGAGACGTCTTCTTACAACTTTCCAAAGTACTGGTAAGACCACACCAGGCGTACTGTGAGCAGTTTTGGTCCTCGCATTTAATGAAAGCCCGTTGCCCCTTAAGTATGCTGCACCATTCAATACGATCCTGGCTGGTCCAATACTCCTCACATCCACTTTCCTACCCTTTCCCTGTAATTCTCCCCCACCCCCCCCAGCCATGCCTCCACTGAAGCCAGCCTTAAGTATACAGAACAACCTTGATTATCCAACCGAGACGGGCGGGGACGTGGTATTTTGTTCGGCTAACTGATTGTTCGGGGAATGTTTTTATGAGAGCTTGAGATCTTGTTCAGATCATCTGAAATTTGGATAATTGATACTCAGATAACTGAGGTGGTCCTGTACACATGGACTCTGCTTGCATAGCTCTCTCTGACAAGAAATTTCAATGAATCATAATCTTCTGAGAGAAGAAATTCCTGCTCATCTCAGTTTTGAATTGGCATCCTGAATTCAGAGACTATGCTTTCTGGTCCCACACACTCCATAAGAGAAAATATCTTCTCAGCATTTATCCTGTTAAGCTCCTTAAGGATCCTATATTTATCAATGTGGTCACCTCTCATTCTCATTCTTTTAAACCCCAGTGAGTCCCAACCTATTCAGCCTTTGCTCATAAAACAATCCCTCTATACCAAGGATCAAACTAATGAATCTTCTGTGAACTGCCTCTGATGAAATTATAGCTTTCATTAAGTACTCCTGGTGTGGTCTTACCAGTACTTTGGAAAGTTGTAAGAAGATGTCTCTATTCTTAGACTCCATCCTTCTTGAAGTAGGAGCCAACACTCCGTTGGCTTTCCCAAAGACCTGCTGCATTTGTGTGCTAGCTTTCTCTGTTTTGTGCATAGGTACTCCCAAGTCCCCTTTGTGGTGCAGCTTTCTACAGTTTTTTGCCGTTTAAATAATGCCCTCAAATAATGTTCTTTTGTTCTCCCTTCCAAATGAACACCTTCACATTTTCCCACAATATAGTCCATTTGCCAACTTTTTGTGTAACATATCAATATCTCTTGTTATTTTCTACCCCCTCATAACTTGCCTTCGCACTGTTTTTTGTGGCGTCTGCAAATTTTGCTACTGTACATTCACATCCTTGAAGTCATTGATATATATTGTAAATGATTTCAGTCCCAGCTCTGAACCCTGTGGAAGCCTGCTGATTACAGATTGCCAACCTGAGAATGAAGGCAGAAGTGGGTACTGCAGATGCTGGAGATTAGAGTCAAGATTAGAGTGGTGCTGGAAAAGCACAGCGGTCAGGCAGCATCTGAGGAGCAGGAAAATAAATGTTTTGGGCAAAAGCCCTTCATCAGGAATAAGCCTGAGAATGAACCCTTATCCCCACTCGTCGTTTCCTGCTCATTAGCCAATCTCTATCTCTGATATTCCCTATTATAGAAACGGAACACTGCGTATTTAAATTCTCTGTCGTTATAAATCAAGAAGCACAAAGCAGTATATTTTTAGCCAATTTTTTTGACATCTACTTATTTTGTCACTTTAAAATTTAAAAGTTGTAGTTGTTTCATTTTAAAGAATAAAACTTTGCATAGATTATCGAATCACAATTATTTGAAATCTCTATGTCCTGGATTCTATATAGTTGTAATATTTATGTTTCTATCTGCCCAAATAAGCTCTGCGTGTTACTTGGAATATTGACTGAAGCAGAATTATTCCACCTGTTCCATCATAACATTTTTGATCCAATGCACTACCATTATTCAAGATAATCTACTTACAGTTCAAACTTTCATTTTGTGATATTCTCACCCTTTAAAGGTTTCATTTCTGTCAATAGAGTGTAGCCAACTAGCTTTAAAAATTCTATATATTATGAGCTTAACTTTGACCTTGTCATTTAGCTTTTATTTTAACATTGAACTCAATTTGAAATTTCTCTTTGAAATGACGAAAAGTTTGACTGGATTGAGGCATTTATTCAAAATTCATAGAGGACCATTTTGGTTTTATTATATGATATACATTAATAATTCAATATGAACAAATCCACAAATGACTTACTTTTAAACATTTGAAATCTGCTTAAAAGTCACAAGGTTGTGCAAGGAGCTATAGCTTTGAATTCCATATTAAGCTATATACTTTGTTTCCAGTATTCCAGTTATAACGGCTCAGTCTGAGCAGAACACCAAGATGGAATTCCCCACTGTTCATACGCTAATCATGTTGGAAGGGACTCTGAATCTCACATCTGACACTCAATCACTTGTGGAACAGCTGATCATGGTGAAAAGAATGCAGGTAATTGAAATCCCATGGAATTTTAAAATGATGCTCATATCAAAATAATACATATGGCTGCAAAATATTTTCTTGTTACTATTGGGTGAAACATATAATGTTTTATGTCATTAATAGCTTCTAAAAGAAATTATAAGAAATCATTATTGAGAGCATATTTAAATGCACAAGTTAGATAAGGATAGTTAAAAACTAAGAATATTTTCACCAAATCTTAATTTTGCTCTACATATCAGAACATAATGGTTGGGGAAGAAAAGCAGGCAGTCTGGCCAACAACTCAAACAGACTCTGTAAAGAGTTTGGGGTCAGGGACTGTAACCAGCATAATCTCCTGAGACACGTGATCAACAAAGGCAGTCACAAAGGTATAGCACTGTGGTAACTTGTGGAGTCTGCAGTTAATAGGATAGAAGCCTGAGTATTACCAAAAAATGCATTGCATTGAAACTTTTCATCTTGCACTCAAGATGACAATTTGCAAGAATACTAATATACAGGAAAAGCAGTGTTTATACTGTATGAGTAGAGATTGCTCATTGCTTAGCAAGTGGACAATGTTTGGTAGAAATGTTACCACAGAGAATGCACAAATTAGTTAATGATTGACAGTTAATTTTTAAACTTAGTTAAAGATTTAAACCAGACTAAACAAAACATGGCAGTTAGCTGCCACTTATCAAATGACTATTAGGATAGAAGAATAATGAAAGCAAATATGAATGCAGCCAGTCAAGATTAAGTAAAGGAGCTCGTTGTTATTATGTTGGGTTTTGTGGAATGGTTTTCCTACTGTACGAGGTTGTCATGAGCGTATAAGTTCTTGCTGCATTAGCGAGGTTGGCTCTTCAGTCCATGATTCTGCCATTGCTGGAGGGAATTCAGTCATAGCAGTCTAAATTCTGGTAGCTGGCAACATAGATACGTGCTCCCTCAATCCAAACTCACTGAGTATACTGTTTTAAATACAACAAATGTTCCCAGCAGGAACATAGTTTCGTTAATGAAGTATGCCTCTTCCCATTCTGCTTTGAAATTGATGCAGGCATGCATTGAGCAAGGTGCAATGTCATCTGTGTTGAGGTACTATATGTTGGAGAATCAGATTGTGGTTCCTGCGATTTTCAGAGAAAGTTCTATTCTAAACATGCAATGCTTGCTATTAGGAAGCATTAAATGTGTCTCTTCTCTTGCTTAGCGAATCCCCTCACCTCTCTTCTTACTGGAGATCTGGAAGGCCTGTTTTGTTGGTCTTATTGAATCCCCAGAAGGAACCGAGGAGTTAAAGTGGACGGCATTCACATTCCTCAAGGTAAAGCTATCATCTTTCATTTCATGACTCAGTCAACTTTTATTGCCTTTTTATAACACAGTGCCAGATTTTAATGACATTGCATTTCCTGTTGTAACTCCAGGTGCTACGTATCTGTGTCCTTGTGCTGCTGAGGACCAGGATGTATACTAGCTATATATGGAATCTTGTTACACAGCTCAGTTTGGGTGTCTCTAAATAGAGACAATATATTCAATTACTTATAACTTTTGTTTGGCATCCTTATTGGTCAAAAGAAAGATCTCAACAGGCTATAGCTTGCTTAATACAGCAAAACACTATTTAATATCTGGAAAATATGTTTGTGCATTCATAACTTTAATGTTCAGATTTACCTTGCACAATCACAGAACAATATTTTGCCTTATGTAGACTTGAAATATTTGAGTCAATGAAGGAATGAGACTATATCATAAGTTCCCTGTCTGTGGTTGAGCAGAATATTTAGGAATATGGTGTGAGATTGATTGATGAGAAACCACGATCTTCCTGAGTAGACTGAAAGGACAAAAAAAGGCTTGTTTTATATATTTTCTACTATAGTTTTAATTGTATGTTCTATCACTTGTGGTAAAGGTATGCATTTTTTGGGTTAAACCTTTCCCTAACAGCATTCTAGCTTTTAGGAGAAAATGCATTCAGTTATTTTCTGATAAGTTGAACCATTCACTCACTCGGTAAAATGAGTTAGCCTGCTGTCTGCCTTGGGAATCTTTAAGCCTTCATGCACTGGTGTTCTTGGGAGAGTGGAGAGACGGTTGGTTTGCTTGACAATGTACCAGGCTAGACTTGATGACCAAACGGACCCCTTTTGTTCCATATTGACTCTAATTCCTTGATATGATGTACATAATAGGAAGTGGAGCCAAGTTCAGCCAAAATGATATCCTCGGTAGTCTTACAATTCAGCATGGGTATGCAACAGCACTATTGATTTCAGACACTTTGACCCATTTCATCTCATTATTCCAGAATTCCATCAGGTAGCATCTTGTTGTTAAGTGTCTCTCATGTTTGGCTTTACCAGCTCTTCAAGTCCACCATACCCAGCCAATTCCATTCCAAATTTAATTTATGCAAAGAATAGCAAAGAAAGAAAGTCAATATATAATCTAATCAAGCATTATTCAATGCCTTGAAAGTGATTCAGATAATACTTTTGATTTTAAAGCCTTCTTTACCTGGAGTTTCAAAGATTTCCAAGAATTTGTTTGAAAGCAACGATGGCAACTTCCATAACTTGTATCTATTCTTTGCAGATTCCGCAAGCATTATTGAAGCTTAAGAAATGCCCTCTTGGTGATAAAGTAAGTTGTTATTTATTTTGGATTATTCCTCCAACAACAATTTCCCTCTGCTCATTGAGAGTAATTTAGGCAATCTCGGGAGTCAGATGAGATTAGCTCATATGAAAAAAACACAGATTGAAGGAGGTAAAGAATTTCTCAGGTTTGATATGCGGAAAAAGAATTAAAATGAGACAGTATGATAAGAGTTAATTTAAAGAACAAGAGGGGCAAGGTGATGTTGGACAATACATTTTGAATTCAGAACTAGCTGGACGAACATTGAGAGGAGCAGTGAGGGAGTGTGGTGGTGGTAAGAGAAAGATTGCTTGTTGCTTGGGAAAGATTTTTTTGAGTAAACACAAAAAAACCTGAAAAGGTGTTTGATATAGTCTAGCCCACATTTCTAGTAAGTGAACTTCAAATTCTGTGGCTAATTTAGGGGAACTCTACCAGACCTTCCTGCAATTTCTGCACAAGTATTTCTTAACTCTGGAAAAGATCCAGGTGGAAACGTCAAAGAAATTTAAGGCTTGCATTTAATTCCTAATTAGTTGTACCACGCCCACTATCTGATGGGAATAGTTTTATTTCATTGAACTAATGGCTTTGAGTCACTGAGCTGTAAATAGCTAGCAGAGGAATATTTAAGGTCCATTATAATTATCTTGCTAAGCATTGACCTACTCAAGTCCACTGTATAACGAGCAAGCCTGGAATTTTTTTCTCATGACAAATGCCAAAAATTTCTACAGTTGCCTGACTTCACGATCAGGAGAAAGTGAGGACTGCAGATGCTGGAGATCAGAGTCAAGAGTGTAGTGCTGGAAAAGCACAGCAGGTCAGGCAGCATCCGAGGGGCAGGAGAATCGACATTTCGGGCATGAAACGTCGATTCTCCTGCTCCTCGGATGCTGCCTGACTTCACGATCATTCTTGCAAGAAATGAAAGTGATGCAGTTTGTTCAATATGAATCAGTGATTTTTTTTCTACTCAAGGATTCAAATTGTTCATATGTAATTTAACTGAATTATTTTTCTGTGCCCCACCACATTATGCCCAATATAGAGCAAATTTCCTGAGCAAGATCAACCAACTCACATCCTCTGGATCAAGGAGTGGAAAACACAGGAACTCATGAACGATTTCCTTGTGACAAACCCCCATCTGTAATGGCGGGCTTTGAATGACCATGGCCAGAGTCGTCCTTGCTAAACTGGTTCAGGACAAGTCAGGGTCATTGCACAGCCAATCTCCACTATTGAATTCTCAGGACAAACCTCTTATGCATTTGTGGAGAGCCACAAACAATGGTGCATGTTTCTGAGGTGTGGCTCTCTGTACAGGCTAATTGCCTTAAAATCAACAAATGTGTTTAGCTTCAGGGATTTGCTTTCTCTAAATAAATGAGAACTACTCTGAAGTTTCATCAGTAACAGTGTCAAACACTGCATGTTCCTTGCTTGCAGATAAAAGGCAGATTAACTTGGTGGAAATCACAGAGAGTCAAGCAGAATCTGTGGAGAGAGCGCAAGCTAATATTTCGAATCTAGATGACTCTTCGTCAGACCTCTGATGAAAAGTCATCGAGACTCAAAACACGAGCATGCTCTGTCTCCACAGATGTTGCCTGATCTGCTTTGACTTGCAGCATTTTTTGTTTTCAGTATAGATTCCAGCTTCTGCAGTAATTGGATCTCAGATTAAGTTTGTACTTGTTTAAAGTCACAGTAAAGGGGTTATCTGTAGCTTGGTTCTTGTCTAGATTGCAGCATTATGGACTCCTGACCGTCATACCGCTCACCCCCACCCCCTTATAAAAGAGGTACTCTGGACAAGAGAGAAAACTGGCACTAATTAAATTTCTTGGTACCCTGATGGTTTTTGTGCTTACTCTGTGTGCAGGATTTTGCTGAAGATGTGAACACTGCCTTTGAATTTTTGCTCAAACTCACTCCACTTCTGGATAAAGCAGATCAGCGATGCAAGTAAGAAATGCGTCAGATATTTGAAGTGTCACCAGGACTTTGGGCGTCCTCATCTTAGTTGGCTGTTTTTTTTGGTCACTTACTGAATGATGGGTGTGTTTGTACATTGGGTGGTGGTTCTATGTTTTTTCCAAAGATTTCTTTTCTACTCCAAGACATTCACTGCTCAACCCTCAAACAGGTTAGTGCACTAATTAAAATTTTGGCCTGAATTGATTCATAACAATTCTACATTTTTCTGTTATACTAGATCAACGTGTAGAATTCATCTTTCAGGTCAGGGAGAGTTTGTACAGAGGAAGTGATAATTTATACACTCCTGTACTGCAGGAGAAGGTGTAGTTGGCAGATGACAATGCATAATCGGGATCATGTTATAAATTTCCACACTGCTCCAGAGAAACAGAATGTACACACCAAATCCTATTAAAAGGTTTGCACCAAACAAACTGTCAGGCATGGGAGGAGAGGGATCAGCCAGGTCCAGGTGTCTGATTTGATGCAGACACGCAATTTGTGCATCCTTGCGATTAAAAGGCTTTGAGTGAACTAAATAATTGCAACCACTTAACCAATTGACCTTGTTGATATCTGTCATCATATGTTTGAATAGCTGCTGTTGGTATCATGAATTCAGCTGATCTTACACTTCCCAATGATGTACAGATATTTTTAATTCCTGGCACTTACTGCCATCTAGTGGTCAAAGTGCAATATGCATGAAGTTGTGAATTGTGCTGTATCCTTACTGAACCCCCCAAATTTGGAATGGCAATTGTAGTGCAAAGTAACTTGCTTTACAAATCTTGATTAATATGCAAGAGTGAAGATGAGGTTTTTTTGGCTAAAGGTGTTTCAACATACCAATGAGCAGTGCTGTTTTAGTGAGCTCAGGACTAACTGGAAAGCAGCTGCACAGATCTTTCCAATGGAATTGTTCATGATGTTTCTCTCAACTGTATTCACTAGTTACACGTCAGTTGTGCAAGAGATTGAAATACGAAAACTATGAAGAGGATTGGAATGTATAATTTTAAACAAATAATACCAATTGTACAAGTTTTTTAAATTCCAAAACTTGGTAGATTTTAAATATTTAATTTAATTTAAAATATTCAAGATTCTTAAAAGCATAAGTTGAACCTACACAATGCAAAAACGGTTGCTAGAAACTCTGAAATCAGGGACCTTGAACCCATAGTTAAAAGTGTGACCGGACTGATATTGTTAAACTTGAAAAGACTTACAAAGGTGTTGCCAGGGTTGAAGGGTTTGAGCTATAGGGAGAGACTGAATAGGCTGGGGCTATTTTCCCTGGAGCGTCGGAGACTGAGGAGTGACCTTATAAAAGTTTATAAAATCATGAGGGCTATGGATAGGGTCAATAGTCAAGATATTTTTCCCAGGGTAGGGGAGCCCAAAACTAGAGAACATGGGTTTAAGGTGAGAGAGGAAAGATTTAAAAGGGACACAAGGGGCAGCTTTTTCACACAGTGGGTGGTGTGTGCACAAAATGAACTGCTAGAGCAGGTATTAGACGCTGGTACAATTACAACATTTAAAAAAACATCAGAATGGGTATATGAATAGTAAGTGGTTAGAGGGCTATGGGTCAAATGCTGGCAAATGGGACTAGATTAATTTAGGATATCTGGTTGGCATGTATGAGTTAGACTGAAGGGTCTGTTTCCGTGTTGTACATCTCTATGACAGACATTTTACAATTAAGCTATGCAGAAGATGGTGAAAGTGGGTAGTAGCTTTCCCCAAAAGGCAGATAGAGAAAGAAATTTAAGGGAGAATTGGAGAATTGAGGGATTGTTGTGCTTTTAGTCTGGACCGATGCAGTGTGAACTCCTTTCCAGTCCTGTCGTTTTCCATGTTCATGGGCTATATCTTTATTTAACAATTTGGACTGAATTTTATGAGGGATGATAATCTTCATGGTTTTTTTAATGAAAGAAGAGGACTCTGCATTTCTGAAAGGTGATTCTACTCATGGCTCCCTCAGAAACACACAACTGTACTCCCAATCTAACAGTTCTTTTGTGGTGCAGACTGTCAGAAGAAGGCAAACTATATTCCTTTTTGCAGCAGTCAGCTGCTGTATTCTGAACTTTAAAGGTCATGGCAGGCGTTTTGAGAGCTGCTATTACGCTGTAAATGCATTAGGTAATTGTGATATTTGCCTGGAAGGTACGTTTGCAGATGCGTAGGAAGATAGTGTGACAGCTAAATCAGATGCCAGGAAGGCAAGGTACTAGGCAAGTCCGAGTTTGGACCAGGACCAATGAAAAGAGAGAGCAATCGGGTTTGCTCTGGTGACAGTGGTCTCTGGTCTGGAGTTTGGGGGAAGAGGTTGAGTTCAGAGCAGGGAAAGTGGAGGTGCAGTGGGATGTGGGAGGTAAGACAGGGGTCTGTTAAATAGTTACTCTGGAATTAGACTGTGTATTAAATAGTCTACCTTTTCTTACAAAACTGTTTTAATTAAATCTAACAGAAATCTTAGCAGCCACCAATTTAAACGGACACTTTCAGGTGTAGAGGAATTGCCCAATAAAAAATGCAATTTCCTGGGCAATTCCTCCAGCATCTGCTACACTGGAGATTTTGTAAGATCCCCATGTGCACCTCCTATCTATTTTGGAATAATAACTTGCCAGTGGAAAATCTGCGCCAATTTTTTTTGTTATGCCAATCGAATTAAAAATCACAAGGGAATACAACTGTACCTTGAGTTTTAAAGCACAAATTCCACTTTAAAAATGAAAAGTACTGTTGCGTAGAACATTGGTTGTTGAGTTCTAAGTTATAATCCAGCCAAGTCTGATAGGGAAAGGTCTTTGCTTTCTGCTGGAGGAAGTGTCCTCTGCAGTCTGAATCATAATGCACCCATTTTTCTTTTCTCTTTATTGTTTTGTCAGATGTGGGCATTGATAGCAAGGCCAACATTTGTTGCCCATCCCTAATTGCCCTTGAACTGAGTGTCTTGCTAGGCCATTTTGGAGTAGGGTGGAGGGTTTAAAATATACCTGTAAGCCTTGAGGGATGAGATGGTTCCAAATTTGGAGGGTTTAAAATGTCCCTGTTGCTGTGTTCTTTCAGCCTCCTGCCAGGCCATTTTGGAGGGCAGGTAAAAGTTAACCACTTTTTGGGTCACATATAAGGCAGGCCAGTAAGGGATGATAAAGTTTCTTCCCGAAAGGACATTAGTGAATCAGATGGTTTCTTGAGCATTATTACTAAGACTAGCCTTCTTGATTGTAGCGTCAATATGGATGGATCAAGATAGATCATTGGTGATATTTACTCCGAGGAACTTGAAGCTCTGAACCTCCTATGTACCTACTCTATTTGCCAACCTCTTTTGCCCACTTACTTAACCTATCAACGTCTCAAATAACGTTACGTCTGTTGAACAGAATCTGACAAGAGAATGATGCACTGAAAAGCCAGGGATAAGTTAGAGAGAGGGAGTAAAAACAAGAACTGCAACAGTATAAACGTTCAACTTCATACAACTGTTTTCCGCATTGAATTAATGTACTGTTTTCCTTCCCATCACAGTTGTGACTGCGTCAGTCTCCTGCTTCAGGAATGTGGAAAATTGGGTCTTCTTTCAGAGAGTAATATGAAAAACCTGGTCAACAAAAGGTAAGGCTGATAATGACTGTTGTGCATTTTGAGGAAAAGTAAACACCACTCTTTCATCCTCTTGTATCATTGCATATGTTGTTTGGAGAGTTCAGTGACTGAAAAGCACAGATAACTTTACAAGTGAAAGGAGTTTACAGTCATTTGCAAATTCTGTTCTGGTTTAGTATACGCAAAAATGGTAGATATAGAAATAAAGACAGGATGTGTTGTGAACGCATAGCGGATCTGGCACCATCTATGGTCATCGACATTGAATATTAATTTGTTTTGATTAGAGTCATAAGAGATGTACAGCATGGAAACAGACCCTTCGGTCCAACCCATCCATGCCGACCAGATATCCCAACCCAATCTAGCCCCACCTGCCAGCACCTGGCCCATATCCCTCCAAACCCTTCCTATTCATATACCCATCCAAATGCCTCTTAAATGTTGCAATTGTACCAGCCTCCACCACTTCCTCTGGCAGCTCATTCTATATACGTACCACCCTCTGCGTGAACAAGTTGCCCCTTAGGTCTCTTTTATATCTTTCCCCTCTCACCCTAAACCTATGCTCTCTAGTTCTGGACTCCCCGACCCTCATAATTTTGTAAACCTCTATAAGGTCACCCCTCAGCCTCCGACGCTCCAGGAAAACAGCCCCAGCCTGTTCAGCCTCTCCCTATAGCTCAAATCCTCCAATCCTCCAATCCTGACAACATCCTTCTAAATCTTTTCTGAACCCTTTCAAGTTTCACAACATCTTTCCGATAGGAAGGAGACCAGAATTGCACGCGATATTCCAACAGTGGCATAACCAATGTCCTGTACAGCCGCAACAGGACCTCCCAACTCCTGTACTCAATACTCTACCAATAAAGGAAAGCATACCAAACACCTTCTTCACTATCCTATCTACCTGCAACTTCACTTTCAAGGAGCTATGAACCTGCACTCCAAGGTCTCTTTGTTCAGCAACACACTCTAGGACCTTATCACTAAGTGTATAAGTCCTGCTAAGATTTGGTTTCCCAAAATGCAGCGATTGTTTCCAATATTTTTTGTTTTTGTTTTAGATTTCCAGCATTCACAGTAATTTTCCTACAGTATTAGAGTAAACATTAAACATGACTCCATTGATAAATTTACTTCAATCATGAAATACATAACAAGCACACAGAATACTGGAGAATCTCAGCAGGTCTGACAGCATCTGTGGAAAAGGATACAGTTAACATTTTCAGTCTGGTATGAATCTTCTGAAAATGACCAGAAACATTAGCTCTGTTTCTCCTTCTTTGTATTTGTTTCAGATTCCCAGCATTTGGAATATTTGCCTTTTAATTGAGCATGTAACACGTAGTTGTGTAAATCTGAATAGAGTTGAGAAAAACAATACGTTGATTTTCAACCCCTTCTGCAATGGGTAACATGAAGAAAATTGTCTCACGGTGCATTAAATAGCAAATTTTGCAGTTAGTATTGTGATCTCAGATTTGTAAGAAGAGATAATATTTACAGCATGAAAAGAAAATCTAATCTGGGAAAAGAAGGAGAATGATCAATGTCATTTAGGTCGTCGCTCAGTATTTCTTCGTATGTTAGATCTTACTTTCATCACTGAACGTTGCTGTACATATGAGATTCCACTTAAGGTGAATTGACATTATCAAACATCTTGGTATTTTTCAGTTTTCGAAAATGTGCCAATTTAGGATCACGAACAATAATCAGATTGTTTCCCCACCATGAAGAGATTAAATTTGATTTTGTGGCATTTAATTGTATAATCCAGTCTGGAATGCTTAGGACCCAGTCAATTTAGATTTTTGAATTTTCTGGATTATATAGTGTCATTAGAATACCTAACCAGAATGATGTGAGCCAGAACGTTATCTCTGTGAATATTTACATGACATATAACAATGATAGAACAGCAAAAGCAGTAAGAAAAATTATTTTACTCATCCAGATACAATGCTTCACATTCCTATCTCTAAATGCTGTACTAAAATAGTGCTGATGTCATTGAGGATTGACTCAGAAGATTTCTACACAATTGGTGTTTCTAGACAATAAATTTCCTGACTGAAGAGATTACAGTGTATTTGTCAATGGGCATAAAGAGTCATAATCATAGAGTCGTACAGCACGGAAACAGACTGGTCCATGCCAAATATAATCTAAAACTGAACTAGCCCCAACTGCCTCCTCCTGGCCTATAACCCTCCAAACCTTTCCTATTCATGTACCTATCCAAATAAATATTGTAATTGTGCCCACATACAACACTTCCTTAGGAAGTTCTTTCCACACGTGAACTACCCTCTGTGTAAAAAATTTGCCTCTTGTATCTTTTTTAAATCTCTCTCCTCTCACTTTAAAATAGCCCCACAGTCTTATCCCCCATTCCAGGGAAAAAAGGACTACCATTAACCCTATATATGCCTCATTATTTCATAGACTTCTATGAGGTCACCTCTTGATCTTCTATGCTCCAGTGAAAAAGTCCCTAACTATTCAGCCTCTAACTATAACACAAGCCCTCCATTCCTGGTAACATCCTGGTAAATCTCTTCTGAACCTTCTCCAGCCTAATAATATCCTTCCTATTACTGTGCGCCCAGAACTGGACACAGTATTCCAGAAGAGGCCTCACCAATATCCTGCACAACTTCAACATGACTTCCCAACTGCTATACTCAAAGGACCGAGTAATGAAGGCAAATGTGCTAAATGCCTTTTTACGCATTACTGTGCTAATCAGTGACAGCGGGCAGACAGTCACACTGAAGTCCTGTGAAATCAAGTTGTTCTGTTTTCCTTCCATTCCATTAAAAAGCCATTTCATGGCTCTTATACCTGACATGGATATGGGTACAGTAGCAACGTTTAAAAGACATTTGAGTAGTACATGAACAGAAAAAGTTCGGAGGGATATGAGCCAGGAGCAAGCAAGTGGGACTAGTTTAGTTTGGGATTCTGGTTGGCATGGACTGGTTGGGCCAAAGGGTCTGTTTCCGTGCTATATGACTCTATGACTATGACTTCTATGACATATCTTAGAAAAAGGAACTTTCTCCAGTATGTAAGGCAGACCAATCAGCTATTGTTGCTGTGATGGCTTTTGGTTATCCAACAGAATTCAGAGTGTGTCAATGTGGAATTAAGGAAGTTTGAGGAGCTGTGAATTGGGCCCCAAGCCTTTCCCATGCAATTAATAATCAAGTTAGATGTAGATTGTCCGGTTTATCTCATCACCGAGACCAGAATTTCCTTTGTATTAAATGTATAATTGGAGTTTAAGTGGATTTCTTTTATATATTTTCAAATTGTGTATTTTGATGTCGCACTTCAGTGAATGATCTCAGAATCATAGAATTGTTATGGGGCAGAAAGTGTGTAATAGGTCATAGTAACTCATCATTGCTGTTGATTAATTTGGGCATGCAAAAAAAATGATAAAGCTCAAAATAAAAGTGAAAACTTTAATCACATGCAGCTTTCTTCTTTATGGAAAATGATATTTGTGCATATATTTCATTCTTTTCACAAAAACTATCTTATGGAATGGTATCGATGAAGTATGAGAGTAAGTGAATTGCATTGCTTTTCATTTCAAAGTTTGAGTTTATTTAAATTCTCAAAATAATAGTTTTATAAACACTCGCAATTTACTGACAAGTAGTTTGCAAATTTCTTTAAAATGCTTGTGCTCCATGTCAAAATGTTACCATGTTCACGTTAATAATTTTCTCTTCAATTTTAAGTTTCCCATTTGACATTTAAACACTTCAAAAATCTCACACAAATCATCAGATTTCTGAGTAAATTACAAGCTTTGGCAGTTCTGCCCTCATTTCAATGCAAAAAGAGGCCATTCAGGCTATTGTATCACAGAGAGTCATGCACAACAGAAACAGGCTCTTTGGTCCACCATTTCTATGCCAACTTTACAAACTACACTACTCCCATACACGTGCACTTGGTCCAGAGCCTACTATGACCTGGCACTTTAAGTGCTTGTCCAGCTGCTTGTTAAATATTGCAAGAGTTCCTTCCTCAGCCACCTTCTCAGACAGTGTCTTCCATAGTTCTACCACCCTGTGGGTGAAAAAGCTTTTCCTCTGTTCCTCTCTAAACTACTTACTCCTCACATTACAACTTATACTCTTTGATTTTAGACAGGCCATGATCTATTCCATTTAAACCCCTCATTCTTTTGTATACCTCAACCAGATCCTCTAATGGCCCCTTCTGCTAAAGGGAAAACAAACACAGCCGATCCAGTATCTCCCCATAACTGAGACTTTCCATCCCAGAGAACATCCTGGTGAATGTCCTTTGCATCCTCTCCAATGCAATTGCGACCTTCCAGTAATATGGCACCCAAAACTATATAAACAGTATTCCATGCAGTGGCCTAACCAATGTTTTATAATGTTGTAACAAGACTTGCTTCTGTATTCTGTGCCCTGCCTAATGAAGGCAAGCATCCTGTCTGCCGCCTCCTTCACCCTAATGAGCTTGCTGACACCTTCGGGCATCTATGAACTTATACACCAACGTCCTCCCAAGGGACTTGCCATTCATTGTGTAAATCCTGCCTCTTATTAGATCTCTCAAAATACATCACCTCAGGATTAAATTGCATCTGCCATTGCTCTGCCCAATTTACCAGCTGATCAATATCAGACTGTAGCCTGAGACCATCCATCCGCACCAGCTTTCCACGTGAGTAGTTTGACTGAGACTATCCTCCTGCCTCCTTCCCATCATCCTGCAAATTCTTCCTTTTCCATCTGATACTCGAATCCTTTGAATGCTTTGAGGTAACCTGCCACCATCAGTCTCAGACAGTGCATTCCAGACTTATAACAATTTGAGTTTCGAAAACAAAAGATTTTCCCATGTTGCCTTTGCTCCTTTTAACAATTACTTTAAATCTGCACCCTCTTCTTCCCAATCCTTTTTTGAGTTTAACAGTTTAATTCCGCCTACTCTATCCAGACTCCTCATGAATCTGAGTACTTCCCGCAAATTTCCTGTGTGATTCTTCAATTTCTACTACCGTGTCAACTAAATGCAAGTGGTTATTAATTTAGTGGCAAATTTGGATTTCTTTTAATCATAGATTTGAGAGATTAGAGATTATAGGGTATATGCAAGAATATAGAGTTGAGGTTAAAATCAGATTAGCCATTGAATGACAGAGCAGGCTTGAAGGGCTGAGTGGCTTACTATTGTTCTGATGTTTGTAATATACTTGAGTTTAATAATGCGTACAGTGGTGAAGGCTTCCACTCAATATCACAGCCTCTGTTTCAGATACTGCATGCCTCTGATTACTGAGTTTGCACACCTTCTACAAAATAATTTATACAGACATGTTTAAGATTATTTCTGACATCTGAAATAATTTCCTAATGCCCTCCTTTTTCATCTTCATACTGCAGAACAGCAGATAGGGAATTGGCTCCACGACTAAAATCTGCTGAAAATGCCAGTATTCAACCTAATCCAGGCCTTATTCTACGTGCAGAACCCACAGTCACTAATATATTAAAGGTGAGTTTTCTGTATTCTGTTTTAGACCATTTTAATTTTGAACAGACTTTTTTTTTAACTTTTGCTCAGTAGTGGCCCTGCTCCCTTCATGTTGATTTGATTTGATTTGTTATTGTCATGTGTACCTAGGTACAGTAAAACGTTTTGTTTTGTGTGTGGTACAAGCAGACCATATCATACCAAGTGTTTAAGAATAAAAGAACAGAGCGAGGAAAACAATTTTACAGCTGCAGAGAAGATGCACACAGAATGAGGTCAGCATTAGATTTGAAATTTGAGAGACCCATTCAGAATAACAGTGGGGGAAGAAGCTGTTCTTGAACCTGTTGGTACATGTGTTCAGCTTTTGTATCTTCTGCCTGACAGAAGAGTTTGGAAGAGATTATAACTGGAGTGGGAGGGGCTTTTGATTATATTGGCCTTATGTGCAAAAATCATGGGTTCAAGACTGTGTCCAAAAATGTAAAGACATAACCTTTACTGGCACAAGTTTACTACTGAGAATGTGGCAGAGTCAGAAGTGTCATCTCTTAGAGGAGACTTTATATCACTTACTTTCTCAGTGTGGTGTTACTTCCAGTCTAAATTTATGAAGCATCCTGTTGAAAGTTCTAGTAAATAATGTTTTAACTTAATCATTCTCATATTTATTAGACATGAGTCTGCCTGTGCATTGTTAATGCACGTTAAATGGAATCTACATTATCCATATTAAATTACTATTGTGACCTAGAGCTTGCTGTATTGCTATTTTGTTTAATAGTGAATATGTTAAATAATTTATACACACAAATGTTTCTTAATAGTTGAGAATTAACATATTACATTCTTGTTATAGATATGTTAAAACTCTCTTCTGTGTTGTTATCATTACTTTAACTTCGTACACATAACTACACACAGTGACTCTTGAAGAACTGTTAACAGAGGCAAGGCTGGGTCATGTTAAACGCCATTTATATTAATACAAAATGCACTATTTTAAACCTCTCTGTCTGTACTCCTTAAGACCATGGATGCAGACCATTCCAAATCTCCTGAGGGACTTCTGGGAGTGCTGGGCCACATGCTTTCTGGGAAGAGCTTGGATTTGCTATTGGCAGCTGCTGCTGCTACTGGGAAACTGAAATCATTTGCTCGGAAATTTGTCAAGTAAGTACAAGGAGACTTTACAGTGAAAATATTGCTATCATGGCTGATGCTCATGATTTCCTTTCTGATGTTTTTTAAATTTACCATATCCATTTAGACTTGGCTCAGCTAAAAAGAACTTCAATGAACAATTTGCTTCCTCAGAAGAGTAGTTATACCTGACCTTTCTTAAATGGAGGAATAGAATGCAGGGAATAAACAAGCTTGGTTAGCGTCGGATGCATGATAAATATCTGAGCTATTGACCTTTGTCTTTCTTGCTGATTGAAATATTGCGTTGGAACATAAGAAATGGGAGCCGGTATTGGTCACTAGCCCTTTAAGCCTGCTTCCCATTCAACTAGTTTATGGCTGACCTTCAATTCAGTGCACTTTCCAATGCTCTCCATGTAACCCTAGATATCTTTAATGTCTAAAAATCCATTGATTTCTGTATTGAATATACTCAGTCACTGGACCTCTGTATCTCTCTGTGGTCAAAAATTCCAAAGACTCACCATCCTCTGAATGAAGACATTCCCCTTCACTTCAGTCCTAAATAGCCTACCTCTTATTCTCAGCTAGATTACGCCTCATCTTCAATTCAGTGCACTTTTCCTGTGCTCTCCACATATCCCTTGTTATCTTGAACATCTAGATATCCAATGATTTCTTTGTTGAGTATACCCAGTCACTGAGCCTCTGCAATCCTCTGGGGTCTTTGATGATGTTGGCTAATTGTGCTTACTAAGGCCCTGCATTGGAAATATGTTCCCAGTATCTATACCTGCAGCATTTTCTGCTTTGACTTTCATGTTTGGGGCATTGAGAAGTGAAAAGGGCCAGCAGACGTCTTGATTATAGATGTTAGGAACTGGTGTTGGATAAGCTACAGGCAGTCAGGTTTTTGATTAGCTGCAATTTATGCTATGTGGAGGATGAGGGTGGGGTGTCAGGAGCACATAGGAGTTGTCAAATTTGGAGATAGCACATGCAGAGTGAAGAATGGAGGGGCTAAGGTAGTAAACAGACTTGGTGTTGCTCAAATCATGCCTTTTAATATGTTATAAAAAATTTGTGCCGCATGTTACAATCTGTCATGCATCTCTATATTAAAAGTGTAATATCTGATTTACTTTAGTAACAACATGAATGATTTGCTAATATTATTATTCCTACAGTCTGAGTTTTCAAAGCTGTAGGCCTTTGCAAAATATGAGATCAACTATGTCCGGAATCCCATGACAGTCAAATTTCTTCTAGCATTGTTTATGTTGTTTTGTGGTTATCAGGTTTACAACTTGTGAATTCTAATTTATATTTTCCCAATTCTGTTGTGTTTTATTCAGGTTAAATGAATTTGCCAAGCACATCAGTGGAGAAGGATGTAGGTATAATTCTGCTTCATTCTACGTATCTTTAAATGTATTAAGGGTCCAGAATACCTTACTGAAAGGAACTTATTTTCTGACTTATTAGCGTTCATTGTTTCTTAAAATACAATGTTGGGTAAATAATTGGCTTAATGAGTCTTGTCCTTTTTTTGATATCCTGTCCAGCTGCCCATTCTTGCTGTATTAGCATGGACTGTAAATGCTGACTGTTTGATCATGTTGGAATGGGCTGGTCCTTTTAACTAGACTCCATGGCATCGGCCGCACATTTGTTCTTTCCAGCAAGGGTGATTCGATAATACTGAGCTGTTGGCTGTCTTTAGGCCTGTCTTCTCTGGTGGAGATCGGTTTGTAGCAAAGAGTCTATTTATTTAGGTCACCATAACACAATCTGGTACACTGACTCAGTGAGCTATCTGACAAACCAGTATATTTTCTGTAGTTAGAGGAAAGAATGACGTTTTATGAACGTCCAAAGCAAACCGTTTTGGTTTGCAATGATTGAATTTTAACTCTTTAAATTTTAATCTCTATTTAATCATTAGAAGATTATGTAGTTGCACTGCCATGATATTGATTGGTAAAGAGCTGTATACTGACAGATACTTAGTCATAGAGATGTACAGACCCCTCAGTCCAACTTGTCCATGACAACCAGATATCCTAAATTAATATAGTCCCATTTGCCAACACTTGGCCCATACCCCTCTAAACCTTTCCTATTCATGTACCCATCCAGATGTCTTTTAAATCTTGTAATTTAAAACAACCTCCACCACTTCCTCTGGCAGCTCTAACCTACTTGCATCATCCTCTGTGTGAAAAAGTTGCCCCTTAGGTCCTTTTTAAATCTTTCCCCTATCACTCTAAACCTATGTCCTCTAGTTCTGGATTCCACCACCCCAGGTCTATTTACCCTATCCATGTCCCTCATGATTTTATAAACCTCTATAAGGCCACCCCTTGGCCTCCGACGTTCCGGGGAAAACAACTCCAGCCTATTCAGCCTCTCCCTATAGCTCAAACCCTCCAATTCTGGCATCGTCCTTGTAAATCTTTTCTGAACCCTTTCAAGTTTCACAACATCCTTCCTGCAGTGTGGGAGACCAGAATTACACACAATATTCAAAACGTTGCCTAACCAATGTCAGATATAGCCACAACATGGTCTCCCAACTCCTATACTCGATGCTCTGACCAATAAAGAAAAACGTACCAAAAGCTTTCTTGACTATCCTGTTTACCTGCAACTCCATTTTCAAGGAACTATGAACCTGCACTCCAGGTCTCTCTGTTCAGCACCTCTCCCCAGGACCCTACTATTAAGTGTATAAGTCCTTTCCTGATTTGCCTTTCTAAAATGCAGCACCTCACGTTTATCTAAATTCAACTCCATCTGCCATTCCTGGGCCCATTGGCGCATTTGATCAAGATCCCGTTGTACTCTGAGGTAACTTTCTTCGTTGTCCTCTACAGCTCCAATTTTGGTGTCATCTGGAAACTTACTAATCATACCTCCTATGTTCACATCCAAATCATTTATATAAATGACAAAAAACAGTGGACCCAGCACTGATCGTTGTGGCACACCAATGGTCACAGGCCTCCGGTTTGAAAAGCAACCCGACACCACCACCCTCTGTCTTCTACCTTGGAGCCAGTTCTGTAACCAAATGGCTAGTCTCCCTGTATTTCATCTGATCTAACCTTGCTAACCAGTCTCCCATGGGGATCCTTGTTGAATGCCTTACTGAAGTCCATATAGATCACGTCCACTGCTCTACTGACATCAATTCTCTTTGGTACTTCTTCAAAAACCTCAATCAGAGTAGTGAGACATGATTTCCCACGCACAAAGCAATGTTGACCATTGTCTATCCTTGTCTATCCAAATACGTGTAAATCCTGTCCCCCAGGATTCCCTTCAACAACTTGCCCACCGTCGATGTCAGGCTCACTGGTCTATAGTTCCCTGGCTTTTCCTTACTACTTTTCTTAAATAGTGGCACTACTTGAGCCAGCCTCCAGTCTTACGGCACCTCACCTGTTGCTATTGATGTTCCAAATATCTTGGCAAGGAGCTGAGTAATCACTTCCCAAGCTTCCAACAGAGTTCTAGTGAGCACCTGATCAAGTCCCAGGGACTTATCCACCTTTATGCATTTAAAGACATCCAGCTCACCACCTCTGTATTTTTCAAGATGTCACCATCTATTTCCCCACATTGTATATTTTCCATGTCCTCCTTCACAGTAAACACTATTGCAAAATTCTTGTTTAGTGTCTCCCCCATCTCCAGCTGCCTTGCTGATCTTTGAGGGTTCCTGTTCCTGCTTAGTTACCCTTTCGTCCTTAATGTATTTTTAACATCACTTCGGATTTTGCTTAACCCTATTTGCCAAACCTATCCCATGTCCCCTTTTTGCCCTCCTGATCTCCCTCTTAAGTATACTCCTTGGGTTTCCCATGAACTTTGAGTATAAACAAGTGGATCTGGATAAGCAAAAGTATGCATTCTTTAGAAGTTAATGTTTTTACTTGGTGTATACAGCTTGTCAGTCATTAAAATTATATAAACTCAATTAGAAATATGAAAATGGAAAACAAGTATTAAACTATGTAAGTATTAAATTAGCACTTGAGTGGTACCAGTTGCACCAACACTGCTTCTGGCAGAACTAACATTTTGTAGAAAAAAGTCTGAATCTCAGAAGCCTGCTCATTTGCTTTTTGTAAAGTTCTTGTTAGATTTCATACCCACCCTGTATAAAATGTGTAGTGTCCTGTGGTTATTTAAATAAAACCCATTGACTGATATATTCAATCTTTCCTTGTCTGCAGCAAAAGCAGCTTCAGTCCGAGCACTGCTATTCGATATTTCCTTCCTCATGTTGTGCCATGTTGCTCAAACTTATGGATCTGACGTAAGTGCAAGAGGGTTCCTAAATCTATTAGAACTGCAATTTGTATTGTATGGTAAGCAGTCTATGTTTAGGCACTACATTTGTGATAATGTAATCACACCTACAATTGCAAATTGCTATCACTAAATGGATTTTCAAATGTTACTGAGAACAATACCTACACCTACGTCATCACAAGTGCACTTATTTTAGTCCAAGTAGTTTGCACTTATTTTTATGTAAGGTGCTGAATGCCAACAATATCTTCCTTTCTTGTCTTTGACACTTTGCTGGAGTTTCTTTGGAAGCATGAAATGCAAGAACTGAACATCTCCTTCATCTCAATTTACCTTTCCAATCTTTTCCTTTCAATACAAGGTTCTGAAACTTTGCCAAACTCAGACAGGAAGTGATAATAATAGTAATAATTGGTGCTAGTAGGCTAAGCTTTAATGATTCAAAATAGTAATAATTTTATACAGATTCTGATGTGTACCGAAAGCAGTTAGCTGTTAACAGTGTACTTAAGAATCTATATTTTTCACCTTAATGTAATCTGGGTAAAACTGGTAAAGTACGGTTTGCACTCGGTTCAATAAATCCACCTTGTGTCCTGGCAACTCAGCTGTTGGACTCGAGCAGCTTGGTTCTCCTTGCACGTTTACTTGCTAGTTTCTCCTCTATTGAAGTTTCGAACCTCTGGCTGTTTAGAAAGGATTCTTATTTGAACTGTTGTTCAGTGCTGAATAAATCCAAAATTCTCAGTGAGAGAATGATTTAAAGAACCCATTGTGTTATACTCTTTATAGCCAGTTCATGAGAAATGAAACCAAAGCCAGTCTCTATTTGGAATAAATTTAATCACTGAGTTGAAATATTATAGGTACATATCTCCTGACTCCATTCTATTCCTGTGATTACTAAGTATCTTTTTAATCAACCTGTTTGGCTGTGTTATGTCACATATCCATGGCTATCACATCCTGAGGTGAAACTTGAACCTGAACTTTGTGGCACTGAGGTAGTGACGCTATCACTGTGCTACTAAAAGGTAAAGTCGCGATAGTCCTACCAGATCATAGACTAACTCTTTCATCAGTGAGCAGTGATTGGTGGTTATTTAACTCTGAGGGTCACCACACCTCAGGCAAGGGGAGAGATTGAGAAGAAGAGTCTTTCCTGGTAACCTCAGTTGGTGCAGGAATTGAATCCACGCTGTTGGCATCACTCTGCATCGCAATCAAGCGGTCCAGACAATTGAGGTAACTGACCCTTCTGTGCCACTAGGACCCTTTTAGCAAATATCTTTTTATATTTTTTTTAATCAGCCTGTTTGGAATGACTGTGACACATTTCCAGGACAGGTGGACTTGAACACAGACCTTTTGGTCAAGTGGGGGGAGCACAATAACTGTGCCACAAGATCCTCTTGAATTATACACAAAAGTAACAATCCAGTTATTATCTTCCAGCTTTATGTGCTTAACTTGAGTTCTGAGGAGATTTGTAGCTCAGGTTGAGGTTCTGGATGTAGATTTGCTCGCTGAGCTAGAAGGTTTGTTTTCAGAGGTTTCGTCACCATACTAGGTAACATCCGAAGCACTGATGGTGTAGCCCTCCTCTATCAACAAACACATTGACTTGGATCCCATTTACCATCCCCTGGGAAAAAGAACAGGAAATGGCATCACCATACGAAATGATGTCGCAACAGGATATGACATCACCAACCCAAAGAAAGCGGGCTACACCACCAGTGCTTCATTCGGAGGCTCACTGAAGATTTTACCTAGTATGATGATGTAATGTTTGAAAACAAACCTTCCAGCTCAGCAAGCAAACTTAACTGATGCTATTCATATATTGTCCCTATTTATTAGATTAGATTACTTACAGTATGGAAACAGGCCTTTCGGCCCAACAAGTCCACACTGACCCACTGAAGCGCAACCAACCCAGACCCATTCCCCTGCATTTACCGCTGCACCTAACACTACAGGCAATTTAGCGTAGCCAATTCACCTAACCTGCACATTTTTGGACTGGGAGGAAACTGGAGCACCCGGAGGAAACCCACGCAGACACGGGAAGAATGTGCAAACTCCACACAGTCAGTCACCTAAGGCGGGCATTGAACCCGGGTCTCTGGCACTGTGAGGCAGCAGTGCTAACCACTGAGCCACTGTGCCGCCCCAAATTATTAAATTCTGTGCAGTGAGGTTCGCTGCAGTGCATTGCTGCAAATCAATTTTTTTTATACCAATTTTAAACCAGACCTTTCCAACATTTATTAGTGTCGGCACTGAGATTTGTACTGCAAATTTGTGTCCACACAGGACCATTTGCAGAAGTTGATTTATTGGAATTCTGTGCACATTTAGTGCTATGGTTCAGAGGATAAATCATTTTTGTCAATTTATGTGAATGCTGAATGAAAAGAAAAATTGTCTTTATTTCTTGTGTCTTTTTGCATTTCTTGTAAATCTGCTGCTAAATTGTTGAAGAGCAACAATAGTTTGAGAAGGTGTGGGTCTAATCATGGTGTTTTAAAATAATTTGATATATTTCACCTGACAGCATGATATGGCATCTTTTCTTCTTTATGCCATTGATGAAAAACTTGTAAAAATATGTCATCGACCTTTTTAAAATAATGTTATTAATGTCCTGAGGATATGTAATATGCTATGTAAACATAGATGCGTTTTCCCTTGCTGTCATCATTTAAATCAAATTTTGCAGCTCGAACTGGTAACAGTGTTTGTGCTTTTATTGCAGGTCATTCTGTCTGAGCCCAGCACATCAGGAGAGGTGGTTTTCTTTGAAACATGGATGCTGACCTGCATGCCTGAGGAAGGGAAGATCTTAAATCCAGAGCAAGGATTCCGTGCTGACCCCACGAAAGTGGAGTCACTTGTGGCTCATCTCAATTCCTCCACCGAAATGAAGCTCGTGTATGTTGCTACCTGCTTTTGCTTTGCCGTAAATCTGTTTGATGATTATTTTCAGGATAGCAGAGTGGTAGGTGTCTCATACTCCCATGTATTGCCTCAAATGGTTTGTCTGACCTGAGTTGCCCTCTCAGCTTGTTCAGTAGTGTAGGTTAGATGGGCTTCAGATTGGTTTCACAGGGCTGAAGGGCCCATACTGCGCTCTAATGTTCTATATTCTATACTTCACACAGTGTTTGAGCAGGACTTACTGCTGCAGTCCATCCAAAAATGGGTGGGTCGCTCCGCTTGGCATTCAGCTCCATTTGCCCCTGTACCCATCACTGCCATCACTTGCCACTTCATTTGGCATCCTCCTTTCCAGTTTGTTGCTCCATATGCTATCTCCTGAGTCACTCTGCTTTTGACCACTCTCAGCCTCTCTCCCACTTGCCACCTTGATCTGTTGATTCCAGACACTGAACAGAGAGGTTACAAAGTGATAAGTGAGAGGAAGTGAGAGTTCAGGAGCAAGGCAGGCAAGTATTTGAAGTAGGGTACTAAGTAAATCGATACTCCAGGATTTGAACTCATTTAAAAATTTTGTAAACCACTCATTGCTGCTAATCTTAGATGTAGGTACCTGACTGCTGCACCATTGTCAGTGACATCACAGGTACTATGACTGCATGGGCAATTAGTGCAGTGGCAGTGGAAATAACTGCAGGTTTTCTACTCATCATTCCAATCAAAGTGAATAAGTGAATGTTCACCCATATTATACCCAAGTGCTATTTTTTTTTTTGTCCAGACACTCAACTATGTATGTCTCCTTGCAGTCAACTTTGTCCTCTTCGTAACTTACTAGCAACCATACATTCCACCTCCTCTTTCCAGTCATCGTTATAGTTATAAAGAGTTTGTGACCCAAACCTTTTGGCACTTGGTTAGTTACAGCTTGCCAACACAAAAATACATATTCATCACTACTCTGCTTCCTGTTAGTTAAATAATCCTTTATCCATGCTAATATGTTACCCTATACACCATCTGTCTTGTGCAACTGCCTTTGATGTTACGTCTTAAGTTTTTAGAAATCCAAGTAGACCAGTTCACCTCTCTTCGTCATGAATGAGACCTTCCAAAATCTCTAATAGATTAGTTAAAGATGATTTCCCTTTCACAAACCATGTTTGCTCTGCCTGATTGCAGTGTGATATCTAAGTATCTTACTGTAACTTCCTCATTAATAGATTCTAGCATTTTACCTATGATAGATCTTAGCCTAACTGACCTATAGTTTCCTGCCTTCTGCCTCTGTATTTTCTTCAATAAAGCTGATCTCACAGATAGTCTAGAAGCTCATACCTCTATTGATACATGATATATGCAAGACTTAGGAGTTTACATTAATCTATTTTTCTTCGGATGCTTTATCTCTCTTAGTTTAGTTTCATATGTCAATGCACACAAAGTTTTTTAAGACTTAGTTCACAATGACTGAGATATTCACAAGTTTTTTCTAACTGTAGCTCACACCGACTGGTCATACAGGGTGCGTCTGTTGAATTACTTACTGATGCAGTTATTCCAACCCATCTGTATTTAAAAGTGAAAGTTTGTGAAATAAGTAGAAATTTGATCAGTATCTAAAAAAGAGAGATTGGATTTCCTATTCCAGGTGCATCAAATCTGCATATCCAAAATTATTCAGTGCTAAAAAAGAACAACTTTAACTGTATAGATGAGCTAGTTTATGGGTGAAGAAACTGTGAATTTTTTAGTTTTGAATATGCTTTTTCTGTTTGTTTTAATTCCGTTTTTGAGTATTCATCCTCTGATGCTTTGTAGAAATAGCTTCATTTTTTTCATTATCTGTATTAACTGTTCTCTCTCCAATGCTCTGTTACCATATTGCCATTTGGAATATTAAGTGTGCAGCATATCTACAATTTAACTACATCCATTTTGTGCTTTACTTCCAAGCCAGGTGAAATGGCACGAGGTATGTTCCTGTACACCGGCAGCTATCCTGGAAGTTCTTAATGCCTGGGAGCATGGACTTCTGACATTTGAGGCAGTGCAGGTAATGCTGTGGTTTTACTGTGTAGGGCTATGAACTTATCAATATAGTGTGGTGTGCATGTCCTCAGTACAGGTTCAAGAATCATGTTTCCTTGAATCTGCATGACTGCACAGTAATCTAGAAGTTCCCATGTAAAATGTAAACATCCCATTTAATTAAATAAGTATGCCATGCACAAGAAAAATTAATCAGAGGGATTGGTTCTCCAGGTCATTGCCTTTGGACTGCATTGTAATAAGAAAATACACTGGCACCTAAAGGACATTCGGTAAAGTCACTGCCAATTAATTCCACAAACGAAATGGTTCCATTCTTAGCTTGTGCAAGGTAAACTGATCTGATGAGCATGACAGTGATTTAGAGAATGAAATATTATCAGTGTTTCTATTCCCGAACGCTATTCAGTATTTCTTACTGGAAGTGCATATAGGTAAGCAGTAGGCAATAAAAAGGTTAGATTTTCTTATGGTTCTCAGATTGTAGGATATGTGTCCATGAAAAATAATGAATTAAATGAGTTGTTGGAGGATGGCTCCTGCTGGTGGGATTAAACCCCAACATCTCATTTAATTCATTATTTTTCATGGACACGTTTCCTACAATCTGAGAACCACAAGAATAATACTATGAAAAAGAGAAATGATTACAAAATAATTACCCTAGGAAAATTAGAGTAGAACACTTTCTTGTTTAGTCCACTAGAAAATTGTTGTACTGTTTGGAGGAAACCATGAAAAGTGCTGAACTCCAACTAATTTAGTACTTTTCTGATGTTGAACCCATAACTCTGCTTCTGTTTCAAAGACTCTGAACATTCAGTTTTATTTGAGCTCTAAATCAGTTGCCCTTTGGTGTTCTTTTCTTGCTAATTGTTTCTCTTATGCCCCAGTTGGTTTTATTCCAAGTGTTCTTCATCTCATAGTATCGTAGAGTACAGAAAACCCATCAAGTTTGTGCTGTCAAAAGCATACTATTACCAACGCTAGGCCCACTTTACTGCACTAGGCCCATAGCTTGAATGTCTGGACACTTCAAGTAGTTAGTCGAGTACTTTTAAAAGATTGTGAGGTTTCCCACCTCATCTACCTTCCCAGGCAGCATATTCCAGACCCCACACCATCCCAGGCAGCATATTCCAGACCCTACACCATCCTCAAATCCCACCTAAACTTCCTGCTTTTCACTTTAAAATTATGCCTTCTTATAATTGACTCTTCAACTAAGAGCTGTTTTCCATTGACCCTGTTGAAAAGGTTGGAAGTTTTGGTGTCCAATATCAGTCCATTGCCCTTGTGTTTTAGTTTAAGAAGTAAAGTTGGCTCATATGTATGTTGAGGCATTTGTAATGTGTGACTTAAATTTCAATTAGTCTGTGAACTGTTACTGATGAATTTGTAATAATGACTGCTTAGTTTTTCTGTTTTTAATCTGAAACAGAAAATTACCGATAATATCAAAGGGAAGATTTGCAGCATGGCAATCTGTGCAGTGGCTTGGTTAGTGGCACACGTGAGAATGTTGGGTCTGGAAGAACGTGAGAAACCACTACAGATGATCTGCCAGCTTGTAACACCACTGTATGCAGAAAACACACTTCAGTTCTACAATGAACGGTAAATTCATTGGGTCTCAGCATTGAGAGTTAGAACCTGCCTCAATATCATGAGTTTTGTAAGAATGTATTTTCAATAGGTTGTCATCAAATTTTAGCCAATTACTTATATTATAGCTATCAGCTCGCAATTTAGTCATAATCATCTGAACTCAACTTTGTGTTTCTTCTTAAGAAAAATGCATGCTCCAGTTGTATAAGCATCTGTTTGTATAAACATCTTATTTTGTATTTTGTTTTCATTTGTAAGGTACCATTTTTTGGTCAGTTTTTGGCATTAGTTCTGTGATTGGTTGGTAATGCTGTAGTTAAATTGGATGCCGTCGAATGTATTTTGACAATGTTGACAGGGGATAATGAAGCTGTGCCTTGTTTTTTAAACTGATTTACATCTGTGAATTTTCTTCCCTCCTCTGCTAGAGGTGCTATTCATGGTGTGTTAATTCATAAGTGCAAGCAGCTCTCGAGTAACTTACACAAATTGCTACTTTACATACAGACTCTAGGCAAGCTACACCATACCATAGTGAAGTCTAATTTTCACCAATGGGTGGTGTTCCAGCCATGAATTGGAAAATAAATTGAAAGCTAGTTAATTATTTTTATCGCTTCCATGATGCACATTGACTCTGACCAGTTGTAACTGCCATCTCTCCGAGGATGGCTTTGCAAAACCTGATGGCCTCTTCTTTTTGTATGTTTTCGTTGGGATGTGGGTGTCTCTAATGAGGCCAGAATTTATTGCCTACACCTAATTGCTGTTTGAACTGAATGACTTCCTCAGGCCCTTTCAGAAGACACTTAAGAGTCAATCACATTGCTATGGGCCTGGAGTCTCATTGTTGGCCAGACCTAGGTATGTGCAGCAGATGTCCTTCTGTTTTTACAACACTCAACAATGGTCGCCATTAATCTAAGGAGCTTAGTCTAACTAGATTTTCACTGATTCAAATTTCACTACTGCCGTGGTAGGATTTGAACCCATGTCCCCAGAACATTAGCTTGAGTCTCCAGATTACAAACCCAGTGACAATGCTGCAACACCACCACCTCCCTGAAGGGATGAAACCTTTAGCGTTTGTAAGGCTGAATGTGTAACCATTTGGTTAAACCATTACAGAATCAGGAGAGGCTGTTATTAATGTCTGTGTTCCTTTCCAGCGTGGTTATTATGAGCCTGATTTTGGAGCAAATGTGTGCTGATGTCCTGCAGCAGACTGCAACCTCCATCAAATTTCCTTCAGCAAACCTAGATCCTATCCCTTACCGGAATCTATTGCCAGTGAAGAAGCCAATTAAAGAAGTGCTCATTACCAACTTCAATGACATCCTGAATAAAGGCTGGGTGGACAGCCGCTCCATCCATGTGTTTGAGGCATTGCTGCATATGGGAGGAGTGTACTGGTTCTGTAATAACCTCATTAAGGTAGGTGTATGAAACTGAGGTGTTTTGTGACTGAAATTTAGGTCAATGTGATTGTAATTTGTCACTTCCATTTGTGCTGAAGACATTGCTCTAAATCCAATGTGGTTAATAATGATATCAAGGCATTTTTTGGGATGAGGCTTTTTGGAAATAATTTGAAAGGTAGCTCACCATTCTTTTCATGCAGTGTCAGGAGGAATTGGAACTGATGACAGCCCGAGGAAATTCCAATGATAGCAAAGGGTAGAAATATCAGGAACCTGTCAGCAATTTTCAAATCCTCTCAGGCTACAGGTGAGGAGCCAGGACAGTGGAGGACTGCTAACATTTTTAAAAATTCACTCTTGGCTCATGGGTGTTGTTGGCTGGTCATCATTTATTACCCATGCCTAGTTATTATTAAGAAAGGGAGACAGGGATTGACCAGGAATTGGGAGGGTAGTCAATCCAATCTTTGGTGATGTAATTAGAATTCTGAGCAATCAAATATATCGACACCGAGAGAGACCTGGATTGATCAGAAACAGTCAGCATAGATTTTTTTAAAGAAAGATCATGTTTAACAAATTTGATTAACTTTTTGGGGTAATGCATTTGACCTTTTGTGGGCTTTTGATCAGGTCACTCATCACAGACTGGCTCTCATTTTCTTGACCAATGATATCCAAGACAAAGTGGTATGTTGGGTCCAAACTTGCTGAGGGGCAGAAAACAGAGGGTTATGCTAAAGGGATGTTCCTGCAATAGGAAATCTGTTTGCATTGGCATTCCACAGAGCTCAATGCTGGGGTACTTGATGTTTGTACTGTGCATTAGTGATTTGGATCTAAATGTAAGGGGGATGATTTATGCAGTTTGCGGATGTTAGTAGGATGGTAAGTAATGCAGATTACTGTAAACTGCAGATAACAAATTGGTCATTTGGCCAGAGCAGTGGCTAATGGAATTCAACCAGCAAAAGTGTGAAGTAATCACATGGGGAGGGCTAATAATGCAACTGTTTAAGCTATGAATAGTAGGACCCTGGAAATTTGTGAAGCTTAGAAGAATCTTGGTGTATATATCTACAGACCCTGAGAGGTAGTAGGGTGGTAGTTAAGGTGCTTAAGAAGACGCATGGAGCACTTGCCTTTGTTAGCTGAGGCATGGAGTATATGAGGAAAGAGTTAAATCTGGAACTGTATAAAACACGAGTTGGGCCAAAAGGTGGGTATTGTGCGGAGTTCTGGTCACCATAGTGTAGAAAAGATGTGAGATGGAAATGTGTTGCTGGAAAAGCGCAGCAGGTCAGGCAGCGTCGAGGGAACAGGAGAATCGACGTTTCGGGCATGAGCCCTTCTTCAGGAAAGCAGAGAAAAGATGTGACTACACTAGAGAGAGGGCAGAGGAGACGTTCCAGGATGTTGCCTGGGCTGGTGAGTCTGAGCTACGAGGAAAGATTGGATAGGCTAGGATTCTTTTCCTTGGAGCAACAAAGGTTGAGAGAAGACCTAATAGAGGTATTGTAAGATTTTAAAAAGGCATTGACAGGGAGCCACTTATTCATTAGTAGAGGCGTCATTAACCATAGGGCACAGATTTAAGGTTGAGGTAGAAGGCTCAGAGGAGAGCTGAAGAGAAAGTCTTTCACCCAGAGGGTGGTGGGAGAACTGGAACTCACTGCCTGGAATGGTGATTGAGTCAGAAACCCATGCAACATTTAAGCAGTCTTTAGATATTCACTGGTATTGCCATACTCTCCATGACAATGGACCAGAAGCTGGACTGTGGAATTAGTGTAGGCAGATCTTTGTTGATTGTAATGAGTATGTTGTGCCAATTGGCCGCCTTCTGTCCTGTAAACACCAAAGAAATATAATGATAGTAGTCATTGGTTGGATCTAACTGCTATATTGCTTCAGCAACAAGAATCTGAAATTGCAGCTTAATTAAATTCATTT
The DNA here is from genome assembly GCF_037043375.1 of Chiloscyllium plagiosum. Taxonomy (NCBI): domain Eukaryota; kingdom Metazoa; phylum Chordata; class Chondrichthyes; order Orectolobiformes; family Hemiscylliidae; genus Chiloscyllium; species Chiloscyllium plagiosum. The sequence goes on along the minus strand of NW_028270170.1, from coordinate 12,414,919 downwards.
ATTTCCTTAATCAATAAAGTAGTTTGTAAAAATTGAAGGGTAATATCATGTTGATTAAAAATAAGCAAATGGTCCTGAAATAATACATTGAAATGGTTGGCTGTTTACTGTTTTGATGCTTTTTTGCCTGTATACAGGAGACATCCTTGTTTAATGGTAAATGACTGATGTGTGAGGCTCTCTAATCAATTGAATGGGCCAGTCTTGATGGAGTCAAAGGAGTTTTCTTGCCCATTCCTTTCATATGTTTACCAGTCTTATCTGATTTATCAGAGCTGCAATGTTCTCACTGCATCTGTAAACATATCAACTGATCTCCCCAGCCGTGATTACTTTTAACATTATTTACTCCAGTAGCACAACAAAATCAGAACTGTGCATGCCTTTTATCATTCATTAATCAATTATGGGCATCACTGGCACGGTCAGCTTTTATTGACGATCACTAATTGCCTTGAGAAGGTAAGTCATCTTCATAAATACTGCAAACCATATATTATGGGTATACCCACAATACTAGGTGAGGGATTTTCAAGATTTTGAACGAGTATTGATGACGGTATAGAGATTGCAGATGCTCATTGATGTGTTAGCATCCATGACACTGCTTTGTAATACCAACAATCTCTTTACTCATACGTGAATTAACTTGTAAGGCGTTAATTAAATATATAAAATAGAATAGCCTTACTTGTCCTGTGCACTCTGGGAATTGGCCCACACTCACTCTGCTCCCCGCTCTGACACTCGGCACACACTCGCTCTGCACCCTGCTCTGGGACTCAGCCCACACTCGCTCTGCTCCCCGCACTGGGACACGGCCCACACTCGCTCTGCTCCCCGCTCTGACACTCGGCCCACACTCGCTCTGCACCCTGCTCTGGGACTCAGCCCACACTCGCTCAGCTCCCCGCTCTGCGACTCGGCCCGCACTCTCTCGGCTCACCGGTGTTGGACTTGTCCCACACTCGATCTGCTCCCCGCTCTGGGACTCAGCCCACACTCGCTCTGCTCCCCACTCTGGGACTCTGCCTACACTCCCTCTGACATTCAGCCCACACTCCCTCTGACACTCAGCCCGCACTCGCTCTGTTCCCCGCTCTGACACTCGGCCCACGCTCGCTCTGCTCCCCACTCTGGGGCTGAGCCCACACTCGCTCTGCACCCCGCCCTGGGACTCGGCCCACACTCGCTCTGCTCCCCGCTCTGGGACTCGGCCCACACTCGCTCTGCTCGCCGCTCTGACACTCGGCCCACACTCACTCTGCTCCCCGCTCTGATACTCGGCCCACACTCGCTCTGCACCCCGCTCTGGGACTCAGCCCACACTCGCTCTGCTCCCCGCACTGGGACACGGCCCACACTCGCTCTGCTCCCCGCTCTGCGACTCGGCCCGCACTCTCTCGGCTCACCGGTGTTGGACTCGGCCCACACTCACTCTGCTCCCCGCCCTGGGACTCGGCCCACACTCACTCTGCTCCCACCTCTGGGACTCGTCCCACACTCTATCTGCTCCCCGCTCTGGGACTCAGCCCACAGTCGCTCTGCTCCCCGCTCTGGGACTCTGCCTACACTCCCTCTGACATTCAGCCCACACTCCCTCTGACACTGAGCCCACACTCGCTCTGCTCCCCGCTCTGACACTCGGCCCACGCTCGCTCTGCTCCCCGCTCTGGGGCTGAGCCCACACTCGCTCTGCACCCCGCTCTGGGACTCGGCCCACACTCGCTCTGCTCCCCGCTCTGGGACTCGGCCCACACTCGCTCTGCTCCCCGCTCTGGGACTCGGCCCACACTCGCTCTGCTCCCCGCTCTGGGACTCGGCCCACACTCGCTCTGCTCCCCGCTCTGGGACTCGGCCCACACTCGCTCTGCTCCCCGCTCTGGGACTCGGCCCACACTCGCTCTGCTCCCCGCTCTGGGACTCGGCCCACACTCGCTCTGCTCCCCGCTCTGGGACTCGGCCCACACTCGCTCTGCTCCCCGCTCTGGGACTCGGCCCACACTCGCTCTGCTCCCCGCTCTGGGACTCGGCCCACACTCGCTCTGCTCCCCGCTCTGGGACTCGGCCCACACTCGCTCTGCTCCCCGCTCTGGGACTCGGCCCACACTCGCTCTGCTCCCCGCTCTGGGACTCGGCCCACACTCGCTCTGCTCCCCGCTCTGGGACTCGGCCCACACTCGCTCTGCTCCCCGCTCTGGGACTCGGCCCACACTCGCTCTGCTCCCCGCTCTGGGACTCGGCCCACACTCGCTCTGCTCCCCGCTCTGGGACTCGGCCCACACTCGCTCTGCTCCCCGCTCTGGGACTCGGCCCACACTCGCTCTGCTCCCCGCTCTGGGACTCGGCCCACACTCGCTCTGCTCCCCGCTCTGGGACTCGGCCCACACTCGCTCTGCTCCCCGCTCTGGGACTCGGCCCACACTCGCTCTGCTCCTCGCTCTGGGACTAGGCCCACACTCGCTGTGCTCCCCGCTCTGGGAGTCGGCCCACATCACTCTGCTCCCCGCTCTGACACTTGGCCCACACTCGCTCTGCTCCCTCCTCTGGGACTCTGCCCACACTCGCTCTGCTCCCCGCTCTGACACTCTGCCGACACTTGCTCTGCTCCCCGCTCTGGGACTCGGCCCACACTCGCTCTGCTCCCCGCTCTGACACTCAGCTCACACTTGCTCTGCTCCCTGGTGTGGGACTCGGCCCACACTCACTCTGCGCTCCGCTCTGACACTCGGCCCACACTCGCTCTGCTCCCCGCTCTGGGACTCGGCCCACACTCGCTCTGCTCCCCGCTCTGGGACTCGGCCCACACTCGCTCTGCTCCTCGCTCTGGGACTAGGCCCACACTCGCTGTGCTCCCCGCTCTGGGAGTCGGCCCACATCACTCTGCTCCCCGCTCTGACACTTGGCCCACACTCGCTCTGCTCCCTCCTCTGGGACTCTGCCCACACTCGCTCTGCTCCCCGCTCTGACACTCTGCCGACACTTGCTCTGCTCCCCGCTCTGGGACTTGGCCCACACTCGCTCTGCTCCCCGCTCTGACACTCAGCTCACACTTGCTCTGCTCCCTGGTGTGGGACCCGGCCCACACTCACTCTGCGCTCCGCTCTGACACTCGGCCTACACTCGCTCTGCTCCCCGCTCTGACGCTCGGCCCACACTCGCTCTGCTCCCCACTCTGACGCTCGGCCCACACTCGCTCTGCTCCCCGCTCTGGACTCAGCCCATACTCGCTCTGCTCCCCGCTCTGACACTCAGCCCATACGCGCTCTGCTCCCTGCTCTTGGACTCGGCCCACACTTGCTCCGCTCCCCGCTCTGACACTCGGCCCACACTCACTCTGCTCCGCCCTCTGGGACTCGGCCCACACTCGCTCTGCTCCCTGCTCTGGGACTCGGCCCACACTCGCTCTGCTCCCTGCTCTGGGACTCGTCCCACACTCGCTCTGCTCCCTGCTCTGACGCTCGGCACACGCTCTGCTCCCCGCTCTGGGACTCGGCCCACACTCACTGTGCTCCCCGCTCTGACACTCAGCCCACACTCGCTCTGCTCCCCGCTCTGACACTTGGCCCAGACTCGCTTTGCTCCCTGCTCTGGGTCTCGGCCCACACTCGCTCTGCTCCCCGCTCTGGGACTCAGCCCACACTCACTCTGCTCCCCGCTCTGGGACTCAGCCCACACTCGCTCTGCTCCCCGCTCTGACAGTTGGTCCACACTCGCTCTGCACCCCGCTCTGACACTCGGCCCACACTCGCTCTGCTCCCCGCTCTGACAGTCGGCCCACACTCGCTCTGCTCCCCGCTCTGACAGTCGGCCCACACTCGCTCTGCACCCCGCTCTGACAGTCAGCCCACACTCGCTCTGCTCCCCGCTCTGACAGTCGGCCCACACTCGCTCTGCTCCCCGCTCTGACAGTCGGCCCACACTCGCTCTGCTCCCCGCTCTGACAGTCGGCCCACACTCGCTCTGCTCCCCACTCTGGACTCAGCCCACACTCGCTCTGGTCCCCGCTCTGACACTCAGCCCATACGCGCTCTGCTCCCTGCTCTGACACTCGGCCCACACTCACTCTGCTCCGCCCTCTGACACTCGGCGCACACTCGCTCTGACACTCAGCCCACACTCGCTCTGCTCCCTGCTCTGACACTCGGCCCACACTCACTCTGCTCCCTGATATGTGACTCGGCCTACACTCCCACTGCTCCCCGCTCAGGGACTCGGCCTGCACTCGCTCTGCTACCTGCTCTGACACTCAGCCCACACTCACTCTGCTCCCCGCTCTGACACTCGGCACACACTCGCTCTGCACCCTGCTCTGGGACTCAGCCCACACTCGCTCTGCTCCCCGCACTGGGACACGGCCCACACTCGCTCTGCTCCCCGCTCTGACACTCGGCCCACACTCGCTCTGCACCCTGCTCTGGGACTCAGCCCACACTCGCTCAGCTCCCCGCTCTGCGACTCGGCCCGCACTCTCTCGGCTCACCGGTGTTGGACTTGTCCCACACTCGATCTGCTCCCCGCTCTGGGACTCAGCCCACACTCGCTCTGCTCCCCACTCTGGGACTCTGCCTACACTCCCTCTGACATTCAGCCCACACTCCCTCTGACACTCAGCCCGCACTCGCTCTGTTCCCCGCTCTGACACTCGGCCCACGCTCGCTCTGCTCCCCACTCTGGGGCTGAGCCCACACTCGCTCTGCACCCCGCCCTGGGACTCGGCCCACACTCGCTCTGCTCCCCGCTCTGGGACTCGGCCCACACTCGCTCTGCTCGCCGCTCTGACACTCGGCCCACACTCACTCTGCTCCCCGCTCTGATACTCGGCCCACACTCGCTCTGCACCCCGCTCTGGGGCTGAGCCCACACTCGCTCTGCACCCCGCCCTGGGACTCGGCCCACACTCGCTCTGCTCCCCGCTCTGGGACTCGGCCCACACTCGCTCTGCTCGCCGCTCTGACACTCGGCCCACACTCGCTCTGCTCCCCGCACTGGGACACGGCCCACACTCGCTCTGCTCCCCGCTCTGCGACTCGGCCCGCACTCTCTCGGCTCACCGGTGTTGGACTCGGCCCACACTCACTCTGCTCCCCGCCCTGGGACTCGGCCCACACTCACTCTGCTCCCACCTCTGGGACTCGTCCCACACTCTATCTGCTCCCCGCTCTGGGACTCAGCCCACAGTCGCTCTGCTCCCCGCTCTGGGACTCTGCCTACACTCCCTCTGACATTCAGCCCACACTCCCTCTGACACTGAGCCCACACTCGCTCTGCTCCCCGCTCTGACACTCGGCCCACGCTCGCTCTGCTCCCCGCTCTGGGGCTGAGCCCACACTCGCTCTGCACCCCGCTCTGGGACTCGGCCCACACTCGCTCTGCTCCCCGCTCTGGGACTCGGCCCACATTCGCTCTGCTCCCCGCTCTGGGACTCGGCCCACACTCGCTCTGCTCCCCGCTCTGGGACTCGGCCCACACTCGCTCTGCTCCCCGCTCTGGGACTCGGCTCACACTCGCTCTGCTCCCCGCTCTGGGACTCGGCCCACACTCGCTCTGCTCCCCGCTCTGGGACTCGGCCCACACTCGCTCTGCTCCCCGCTCTGGGACTCGGCCCACACTCGCTCTGCTCCCCGCTCTGGGACTCGGCCCACACTCGCTCTGCTCCCCGCTCTGGGACTCGGCCCACACTCGCTCTGCTCCCCGCTCTGGGACTCGGCCCACACTCGCTCTGCTCCTCGCTCTGGGACTAGGCCCACACTCGCTCTGCTCCCCGCTCTGGGAGTCGGCCCACATCACTCTGCTCCCCGCTCTGACACTTGGCCCACACTCGCACTGCTCCCCGATCTGGGACACGACCCACACTCACTCTGCGCCCCGCTCTGACAATCTGCCGACACTCGCTCTGCTCCCTGTTCTGGGAATCGGCCCACACTCGCTCTGCTCCCCGCTCTGACACTCGGCCCACACTCGCTCTGCTCCCCGCTCTGACAGTCGGCCCACACTCGCTCTGCTCCCCGCTCTGACAGTCGGCCCACACTCGCTCTGCTCCCCACTCTGACACTCGGCCCACACTCGCTCTGCTCCCCGCTCTGACACTCGGCCCACACTCGCTCTGCTTCCCAGCTCTGACACTCGGCCCACACTCGCTCCGCTCCCTGCTCTGGGACTCGGCCCACACTCGCTCCGCTCCCCGCTCTGGGACTCGGCCCACACTCACTCCGCTCCGCCCTCTGGGACTCGGCCCACACTCGCTCTGACACTCAGCCCACACTCGCTCTGCTCCCTGCTCTGACGCTCGGCCCACACTCATTCTGCTCCCTGATGTGTGACTCGGCCTACACTCCCTCTGCTCCCCGCTCTGGGTCTCAGCCCACACTCGCTCTGCGCCCCGCTCTGACACTCAGCCCACACTCGCTCTGCTTCCCCGCTCTGACACTCGGCCCACACTCGCTCTGCTCCCCGCTCTGACACTCGGCCCACACTCGCTCTGCTCCCCGCTCTGACACTCGGCCCACACTTGGTCTGCTCCCCGCTCTGGGTCTCGGCACACACTCGTACTGACTCTCGGCCCACACTCGCTCTGCTCCCCGCTCTGGGACTAGGCCCACACTCGTTTTTCCCCCCGCTCTGATAATTGGCCCATTCTCGCTGTGCTCCCCGCTCTGGGACTCGGCCCACACTTGTTCTGACTCTCGGCCCACACTCGCTCTGCTTCCCGTTCTGACAGTCGGCCCACACTCGCTCTGCTCCCTGTTCTGGGACGAGGCTCACACTCGCTCTGCTCCCCGCTCTGGGACTCGCCCCACACTGGCTCGGCTCACCGGTCTGGGACTCGGCCTACACTCGCTCTGCTCCCTGCTCTGGGACTCGATCCACACTCGCTCTGCTCCCCGCTCTTGGACTCGATCCACACTCGCTCTGCTCCCTGTTCTGGGACTCGATCCACACTCGCTCTGCTCCCCGCTCTGACACTCAGCCCATACTCGCTCTGCTCCCCGCTCTGACACTCGGCCCATACTCGCTCTGCTCCCCGCTCTGACAGTCGGCCCACACTCGCTCTGCTCCCCGCTCTGGGACTCGGCCCACACTCGCTCTGCTCCCCGCTCTGGGACTCGGCCCACACTCGCTCTGCTCCCCGCTCTGGGACTCGGCCCACACTCGCTCTGCTCCCCGCTCTGGGACTCGGCCCACACTCGCTCTGCTCCCCGCTCTGGGACTCGGCCCACACTCGCTCTGCTCCCCGCTCTGGGACTCGGCCCACACTCGCTCTGCTCCCCGCTCTGGGACTCGGCCCACACTCGCTCTGCTCCCCGCTCTGGGACTCGGCCCACACTCGCTCTGCTCCCCGCTCTGGGACTCGGCCCACACTCGCTCTGCTCCCCGCTCTGGGACTCGGCCCACACTCGCTCTGCTCCCCGCTCTGGGACTCGGCCCACACTCGCTCTGCTCCCCGCTCTGGGACTCGGCCCACACTCGCTCTGCTCCCCGCTCTGGGACTCGGCCCACACTCGCTCTGCTCCCCGCTCTGGGACTCGGCCCACACTCGCTCTGCTCCCCGCTCTGGGACTCGGCCCACACTCGCTCTGCTCCCCGCTCTGGGACTCGGCCCACACTCGCTCTGCTCCCCGCTCTGGGACTCGGCCCACACTCGCTCTGCTCCCCGCTCTGGGACTCGGCCCACACTCGCTCTGCTCCCCGCTCTGGGACTCGGCCCACACTCGCTCTGCTCCCCGCTCTGGGACTCGGCCCACACTCGCTCTGCTCCCCGCTCTGGGACTCGGCCCACACTCGCTCTGCTCCCCGCTCTGGGACTCGGCCCACACTCGCTCTGCTCCCCGCTCTGGGACTCGGCCCACACTCGCTCTGCTCCCCGCTCTGGGACTCGGCCCACACTCGCTCTGCTCCTCGCTCTGGGACTAGGCCCACACTCGCTGTGCTCCCCGCTCTGGGAGTCGGCCCACATCACTCTGCTCCCCGCTCTGACACTTGGCCCACACTCGCTCTGCTCCCTCCTCTGGGACTCTGCCCACACTCGCTCTGCTCCCCGCTCTGACACTCTGCCGACACTTGCTCTGCTCCCCGCTCTGGGACTCGGCCCACACTCGCTCTGCTCCCCGCTCTGACACTCAGCTCACACTTGCTCTGCTCCCTGGTGTGGGACTCGGCCCACACTCACTCTGCGCTCCGCTCTGACACTCGGCCCACACTCGCTCTGCTCCCCGCTCTGGGACTCGGCCCACACTCGCTCTGCTCCCCGCTCTGGGACTCGGCCCACACTCGCTCTGCTCCTCGCTCTGGGACTAGGCCCACACTCGCTGTGCTCCCCGCTCTGGGAGTCGGCCCACATCACTCTGCTCCCCGCTCTGACACTTGGCCCACACTCGCTCTGCTCCCTCCTCTGGGACTCTGCCCACACTCGCTCTGCTCCCCGCTCTGACACTCTGCCGACACTTGCTCTGCTCCCCGCTCTGGGACTTGGCCCACACTCGCTCTGCTCCCCGCTCTGACACTCAGCTCACACTTGCTCTGCTCCCTGGTGTGGGACCCGGCCCACACTCACTCTGCGCTCCGCTCTGACACTCGGCCTACACTCGCTCTGCTCCCCGCTCTGACGCTCGGCCCACACTCGCTCTGCTCCCCACTCTGACGCTCGGCCCACACTCGCTCTGCTCCCCGCTCTGGACTCAGCCCATACTCGCTCTGCTCCCCGCTCTGACACTCAGCCCATACGCGCTCTGCTCCCTGCTCTGGGACTCGGCCCACACTTGCTCCGCTCCCCGCTCTGACACTCGGCCCACACTCACTCTGCTCCGCCCTCTGGGACTCGGCCCACACTCGCTCTGCTCCCTGCTCTGGGACTCGGCCCACACTCGCTCTGCTCCCTGCTCTGGGACTCGTCCCACACTCGCTCTGCTCCCTGCTCTGACGCTCGGCACACGCTCTGCTCCCCGCTCTGGGACTCGGCCCACACTCACTGTGCTCCCCGCTCTGACACTCAGCCCACACTCGCTCTGCTCCCCGCTCTGACACTTGGCCCAGACTCGCTTTGCTCCCTGCTCTGGGTCTCGGCCCACACTCGCTCTGCTCCCCGCTCTGGGACTCAGCCCACACTCACTCTGCTCCCCGCTCTGGGACTCAGCCCACACTCGCTCTGCTCCCCGCTCTGACAGTTGGTCCACACTCGCTCTGCACCCCGCTCTGACACTCGGCCCACACTCGCTCTGCTCCCCGCTCTGACAGTCGGCCCACACTCGCTCTGCTCCCCGCTCTGACAGTCGGCCCACACTCGCTCTGCACCCCGCTCTGACAGTCAGCCCACACTCGCTCTGCTCCCCGCTCTGACACTCGGCCCACACTCGCTCTGCTCCCCGCTCTGACAGTCGGCCCACACTCGCTCTGCTCCCCGCTCTGACAGTCGGCCCACACTCGCTCTGCTCCCCACTCTGGACTCAGCCCACACTCGCTCTGGTCCCCGCTCTGACACTCAGCCCATACGCGCTCTGCTCCCTGCTCTGACACTCGGCCCACACTCACTCTGCTCCGCCCTCTGACACTCGGCGCACACTCGCTCTGACACTCAGCCCACACTCGCTCTGCTCCCTGCTCTGACACTCGGCCCACACTCACTCTGCTCCCTGATATGTGACTCGGCCTACACTCCCACTGCTCCCCGCTCAGGGACTCGGCCTGCACTCGCTCTGCTACCTGCTCTGACACTCAGCCCACACTCACTCTGCTCCCCGCTCTGACACTCGGCACACACTCGCTCTGCACCCTGCTCTGGGACTCAGCCCACACTCGCTCTGCTCCCCGCACTGGGACACGGCCCACACTCGCTCTGCTCCCCGCTCTGACACTCGGCCCACACTCGCTCTGCACCCTGCTCTGGGACTCAGCCCACACTCGCTCAGCTCCCCGCTCTGCGACTCGGCCCGCACTCTCTCGGCTCACCGGTGTTGGACTTGTCCCACACTCGATCTGCTCCCCGCTCTGGGACTCAGCCCACACTCGCTCTGCTCCCCACTCTGGGACTCTGCCTACACTCCCTCTGACATTCAGCCCACACTCCCTCTGACACTCAGCCCGCACTCGCTCTGTTCCCCGCTCTGACACTCGGCCCACGCTCGCTCTGCTCCCCACTCTGGGGCTGAGCCCACACTCGCTCTGCACCCCGCCCTGGGACTCGGCCCACACTCGCTCTGCTCCCCGCTCTGGGACTCGGCCCACACTCGCTCTGCTCGCCGCTCTGACACTCGGCCCACACTCGCTCTGCTCCCCGCACTGGGACACGGCCCACACTCGCTCTGCTCCCCGCTCTGCGACTCGGCCCGCACTCTCTCGGCTCACCGGTGTTGGACTCGGCCCACACTCACTCTGCTCCCACCTCTGGGACTCGTCCCACACTCTATCTGCTCCCACCTCTGGGACTCGTCCCACACTCTATCTGCTCCCCGCTCTGGGACTCAGCCCACAGTCGCTCTGCTCCCCGCTCTGGGACTCGGCCCACACTCGCTCTGCTCCCCGCTCTGGGACTCGGCCCACACTCGCTCTGCTCCCCGCTCTGGGACTCGGCCCACACTCGCTCTGCTCCTCGCTCTGGGACTAGGCCCACACTCGCTCTGCTCCCCGCTCTGGGAGTCGGCCCACATCACTCTGCTCCCCGCTCTGACACTTGGCCCACACTCGCACTGCTCCCCGATCTGGGACACGACCCACACTCACTCTGCGCCCCGCTCTGACAATCTGCCGACACTCGCTCTGCTCCCTGTTCTGGGAATCGGCCCACACTCGCTCTGCTCCCCGCTCTGACACTCAGCCCACACTTGCTCTGCTCCCTGGTGTGGGACTCAGCCCACACTCACTCTGCGCCCCGCTCTGACACTCGGCCTACACTCGCTCTGCTCCCCGCTCTGATACTCGGCCCACACTCGCTCTGCTCCCCGCTCTGACGCTCGGCCCACACTCGCTCTGCTCCTCGCTCTGACGCTCGGCCCACACTCGCTCTGCTCCTCGCTCTGACGCTCGGCCCACACTCGCTCTGCTCCCCGCTCTGGGACTCGGCCCACACTCGCTCTGCTCCCCGCTCTGGGACTCGGCCCACACTCGCTCTGCTCCCCGCTCTGGGACTCGGCCCACACTCGCTCTGCTCCCCGCTCTGGGACTCGGCCCACACTCGCTCTGCTCCCCGCTCTGGGACTCGGCCCACACTCGCTCTGCTCCCCGCTCTGGGACTCGGCCCACACTCGCTCTGCTCCCCGCTCTGGGGCTCGGCCCACACTCGCTCTGCTCCCCGCTCTGGGGCTCGGCCCACTCTCGCTCTGCTCCCCCCTCTGACACTCGGCCCACACTCGCTCTGCTCCCCGCTCTGACACTCGGCCCACACTCGCTCTGCTTCCCAGCTCTGACACTCGGCCCACACTCGCTCCGCTCCCTGCTCTGGGACTCGGCCCACACTCGCTCCGCTCCCCGCTCTGGGACTCGGCCCACACTCACTCCGCTCCGCCCTCTGGGACTCGGCCCACACTCGCTCTGACACTCAGCCCACACTCGCTCTGCTCCCTGCTCTGACGCTCGGCCCACACTCATTCTGCTCCCTGATGTGTGACTCGGCCTACACTCCCTCTGCTCCCCGCTCTGGGTCTCAGCCCACACTCGCTCTGCGCCCCGCTCTGACACTCAGCCCACACTCGCTCTGCTTCCCCGCTCTGACACTCGGCCCACACTCGCTCTGCTCCCCGCTCTGACACTCGGCCCACACTCGCTCTGCTCCCCGCTCTGACACTCGGCCCACACTTGGTCTGCTCCCCGCTCTGACACTCAGCCCACACTCGTTCTGACTCTCAGCCCACACTCGCTCTGCTCCCTGGTGTGGGACTCGGCCCACACTCGCTCTGCTCCCCGCTCTGACACTCGGCCCACACTCGCTCTGCTTCCCCGCTCTGACACTCGACCCACACTCGCTCTGCTCCCCGCTCTGACACTCGGCCCACACTCGCTCTGCTCCCCGCTCTGACACTCGGCCCACACTCGCTCTGCTCCCCGCTCTGACACTCGGCCCACACTCGCTCTGCTCCCCGCTCTGACACTCGGCCCACACTCGCTCTGCTCCCTGTTCTGGGACTCGGCCCACACTCGCTCTGCGCCCCGCTCTGACACTCGGCCCACACTCGCTCTGCTTCCCCGCTCTGACACTCGGCCCACACTCGCTCTGCTCCCCTCTCTGACGCTCGGCCCACACTCGCTCTGCTCCCCGCTCTGGGACTCGGCCCAAACTCGCTCTGCTCCCAGCTCTGACACTCAGCCCATACTTGCTATGCTCCCCGCTCTGGACTCAGCCCACACTCTCTCTGCTCCCTGCTCTGGTAGTCGGCCCACATCACTCTGCTCCCCGCTCTGGGACTTGGCCCACACTCGCACTGCTCCCCGATCTGGGACACGACCCACACTCACTCTGCGCCTCGCTCTGCTCCCTGTTCTGGGAATCGGCCCACACTCGCTCTGCTCCCCGCTCTGACACTCAGCCCACACTTGCTCTGCTCCCTGGTGTGGGACACGGCCCACACTCACTCTGCGCCCCGCTCTGACACTCGGCCTCCACTCGCTCTGCTCCCCGCTCTGACACTCGGCCCACACTCGCTCTGCTCCTCGCTCTGATACTCGGCCCACACTCGCTCTGCTCCCCGCTCTGGGACTCGGCCCACACTCGCTCTGCTCCCCGCTCTGACGCTCGGCCCACACTCGCTCTGATCCCCGCTCTGACACTCGGCCTACACTCGCTCTGCTACCCGCTCTGGGACTCAGCCCACACTCGCTCTGCTCCCCGCTCTGGGACTCGGCCCACACTCGCTCTGCTCCCCGCTCTGGGACTCGGCCCACACTCGCTCTCCGCCCCGCTCTGACACTCAGCCCACACTCGCTCTGCTCCTCGCTCTGACACTCAGCCCACACTCGCTCTGCTCCTCGCTCTGACACTCGGCCCATACTCGCTCTGCTCCCTGCTCTGACACTCGGCCCACACTCGCTCCGCTCCCCGCTCTGACATTCGGCCGACACTCACTCTGCACCGCCCTCTGGGACTCAGCCCACACTTGCTCTGCTCCCCGCTCTGACAGTCGGCCCACACTCGCTCTGCTCCCCGCTCTGGGACTCGGCCCACACTCGCTCCGCTCCCCGCTCTGACACTCGGCCCACACTCACTCTGCTCCGCCCTCTGGGACGCGGCCCACACTCGCTCTGACACTCAGCCCACACTCGCTCTGCTCCCTGCTCTGACGCTCGGCCCACACTCACTCTGCTCCCTGATGTGTGACTCGGCCTACACTCCCTCTGCTCCCCGCTCAGGGACACGGCCTACACTCGCTCTGCTACCTGCTCTGGGTCTCAGCCCACACTCGCTCTGCTTCCCCGCTCTGACACTCGGCCCACACTCGCTCTGCGCCCCGCTCTGACACTCAGCCCACACTCGTTCTGACTCTCAGCCCACACTCGCTCTGCTCCCTGGTGTGGGACTCGGCCCACACTCGCTCTGCTCCCCGCTCTGACACTCGGCCCACACTCGCTCTGCTCCCTGTTCTGGGACTAGGCCCACACTCGCTCTGCTCCCCGCCGTGGGACTCGGCCCACACTCGCTCTGCTCCCCGCTCTGGGACTCGGCCCACACTCGCTCTGCTCCCCGCCGTGGGACTCGGCCCACACTCGCTCTGCTCCCCGCTCTGGCACTTGGCCCACACACGCTCTGCTCCCCGCTCTGACACTCGGCCCACACTCGCTCTGCTCCCCGCTCTGACACTCGGCCCACACTCGCTCTGCTCCCCGCTCTGGGACACGGCCCTCACTCGCTCTGCTCTTCACTCTGGGACACTGCCCACACTCGCTCTGCTCTTCGCTCTGGGACACTGCCCACACTCGCTCTGCTCCCCACTCTGGGACTCGGCGCTCACTTGCTCTGCTCCCCACTCTGACACTCGGCCCACACTTGGTCTGCTCCCCGCTCTGGGTTGTGGCACACACTCGTACTGACTGTCGGCCCACACTCGCTCTGCTCCCCGCTCTGGGACTAGGCCCAACCTCGTTTTTCCCCCCGCTCTGACATTTGGCCCATACTCGCTCTGCTCCCCGCTCTGGGACTCGGCCCACACTTGTTCTGACTCTCTGCCGACACTCGCTCTGCTTCCCGTTCTGACAGTCGGCCCACACTCGCTCTGCTCCCTGTTCTGGGACTAGGCCCACACTCGCTCTGCTCCCCGCTCTGACAGTCGGCCCACACTCGCTCTGCTCCCCGCCCTGGGACTCGGCCCACACTCGCTCTGCTCCCCGCCCTGGGACTCGGCCCACATTCGCTCTGCTCCACGCTCTGGGACTCGGCACACACTCGCTCGGCTCACCGGTCTGGGACTCGGCCTACACTCGCTCTGCTCCCTGCTCTGGGACTCGATCCACACTCGCTCTGCTCCCCGCTCTGGGACTCGATCCACACTCGCTCTGCTCCCCGCTCTGGGACTCGATCCACACTCGCTCTGCTCCCCGCTCTGGGACACGGCCTACACTCGCTCTGCTACCTGCTCTGGGTCTCAGCCCACACTCGCTCTGCGCCCCGCTCTGACACTCAGCCCACACTCGTTCTGACTCTCGGCCCACACTCGCTCTGCTCCCTGGTGTGGGACTCGGTCCACACTCGCTCTGCTCCCCGCTCTGACACTCAGCCCACACTCGCTCTGCACCCCGCTCTGACACTCAGCCCACACTCGCTCTGCTCCCCGCTCTGACACTCGGCCCACACTCGCTCTGCTCCCCGCTCTGGGACACGGCCCACACTCGCTCTGCTCTTCGCTCTAGGACACTGCCCACACTCGCTCTGCTCCCCACTCTGGGACTCGACGCTCACTCGCTCTGCTCCCCACTCTGACACTCGGCCCACACTTGGTCTGCTTCCCGCTCTGGGTCTCGGCACACACTCGTTCTGACTCTCGGCCCACACTCGCTCTGCTCCCTGCTCTGGGACTAGGCCCACACTCGTTTTTCCCCCCACTCGTTTTTCCCCCCGCTCTGACAATTGGCCCATACTCGCTCTGCTCCCCGCTCTGGGACTCGGCCCACACTTGTTCTGACTCTCGGCCCACACTCGCTCTGCTCCCCGTTCTGACAGTCGGCCCACACTCGCTCTGCTCCCTGCTCTGACAGTCGGCCGACACTCGCTCTGCTCCCCGCTCTGGGACTAGGCCCACACTCGCTGTGCTCTTCGCTCTGACAATTGGCCCACACTCGCTCTGCTCCCCGCTCTGGGACTTGGCCCACACTCGCTCTGACACTCAGCACACTCTCGCTCTGCTCCCCGCCCTGGGACTTGGCCCACACTCGCTCTGATACTCAGCCCACACTCGCTCTGCTCCCCGCTCTGACAATTGGCCCACACTCGCTCTGCTCCCCGCTCTGGGACTTGGCCCACACTCGCTCTGACACTCAGCACACTCTCGCTCTGCTCCCCGCCCTGGGACTCGGCCCACACTCGCTCTGCTCCCCGCTCTGGGACTCGGCCCACACTCCCTCTGCTCCCCGCTCTGGGACTCGGCCCACACGCGCTCGGCTCACCGGTCTGGGACTCGATCCACACTCGCTCTGCTCCCCGCTCTGGGACTCTATCCACACTCGCTCTGCTCCCCGCTCTGGGACTCGGCCCACACTCGCTCTGCTCCCCGACCTGGGACTCGGCCCACACTCGCTCTGATCCCCGCTCTGGGACTCTGCCCACACTCACTCTGCTCCCCTCTCTGGGACTCTGCCCACACTCACTCTGCTCCCCTCTCTGGGACTCGATCCACACTCGCTCTGCTCCCCGCTCTGACACTCAGCCCATACTCGCTCTGCTCCCTGCTCTGATGCTCGGCCCACACTCGCTCTGCTCCCCGCTCTGGGACTCGGCCCACAATCGCTCGGCTCACCGATCTGGAACTCTGCCCACACTCACTCTGCTTCCCGCTTTGGGACTCGGCCCACACTCACTCTGCGACCCGCTCTGACAGTCGGCCCACACTCACTCTGCTCCGCCCTCTGGGACTCGGCCCACATTTGCTCTGCTCCCCGCTCTGACAGTCGGCCCACACTCGTTCTGACTCTCAGCCCACACTCGCTCTGCTCCCCAGTGTGGGACTCGATCCACACTCGATCTGCTCCCCGCTCTGACACTCGGCCCACACTCGCTCTGCTTCCCCGCTCTGACACTCGGCCCACACTCGCTCTGCTCCCCGCTCTGACACACGGCCCACACTCGCTCTGCTCCCCGCTCTGGGACTCGGCCCACACTCGCTCTGCTCCCCGCTCTGACGCTCAGCCCACTGGCTCTGCTGCCCGCTCTGACGCTCGGCTGACGCTCGGCCCACACTCGCTCTGCTCCCCGCTCTGGGACTCGGCCCATACTCGCTCTGCTCCCCGCTCTGGCGCTCGGCCCACACTCGCTATGCTCCCCGCTCTGGCGCTTGGCCCACACTCGCTCTGTTCCCCGCTCTGACGCTCGGCCCACACTCGCTCTGCTCCCCGCTCTGACACTCGGCCCATACTCGCTCTGCTCCCTGCTCTGATGCTCGGCCCACACTCGCTCTGCTCCCCGCTCTGGGACTCGGCCCACAATCGCTCGGCTCACCGATCTGGAACTCTGCCCACACTCACTCTGCTTCCCGCTTTGGGACTCGGCCCACACTCACTCTGCGACCCGCTCTGACAGTCGGCCCACACTCACTCTGCTCCGCCCTCTGGGACTCGGCCCACATTTGCTCTGCTCCCCGCTCTGACAGTCGGCCCACACTCGTTCTGACTCTCAGCCCACACTCGCTCTGCTCCCCAGTGTGGGACACGATCCACACTCGATCTGCTCCCCGCTCTGGACTCAGCCCACACTCGCTCTGCTCCCCGCTCTGGGACTCGGCCCACACTCGCTCTGCTCCCCGCTCTGACGCTCAGCCCACTGGCTCTGCTGCCCGCTCTGACGCTCGGCTGACGCTCGGCCCACACTCGCTCTGCTCCCCGCTCTGGGACTCGGCCCATACTCGCTCTGCTCCCCGCTCTGGCGCTCGGCCCACACTCGCTATGCTCCCCGCTCTGGCGCTCGGCCCACACTCGCTCTGTTCCCCGCTCTGACGCTCGGCCCACACTCGCTCTGCTCCCCGCTCTGGGACTCGGCCCACACTCGCTCTGCTCCCCGCTCTGGGACTCGGCCCACACTCGCTCTGCTCCCCGCTCTGGGACTCAGCCCACACTCGCTCTGCTCCCCGCCCTGGGACTCGGCCCAAAGTTGCTCTACTCCCCGCTCTGGGACTCGGCCCACACTCGCTCTGCTCCCGGCTGTGGGACACGGCCCACACTCGCTCTGCTCCCCGCTCTGGACTCAGCCCACACTCGCTCTGCTCCCTGCTCTGGGAATCGGCCCACACTCGCTCTGCTCCCCACTCTGACACTCGGCCCACACTGGCTCCGCATCCCCGCTCTGAAGCTCGGCCTACACTCGCTCTGCTCCCCGCTCTGGTACTCGGTCCACACTCGCTCTGCTCCTAGCTCTGATACTCGGCCCACACTCGCTCTGCTCCCCGCTCTGGGACTTGGCCCACACTCGCTCTGCTACCCGCTCTGGGACTCGGCCCACACTCCTTCTGCTCCCCGCTCTGGGACCCGGCCCACACTCGCTCTGCTCCCCTCTCTGACGCTCGGCCCACACTCGCTCTGCTCCCCGCTCTGGGACTCGGCCCAAACTCGCTCTGCTCCCCGCTCTGACACTCAGCCCATACTCGCTATGCTCCCTACTCTTGTACTCGGCCCACACGCGCTCTGCTCCGCCCTCTGGGACTCAGCCCATACGCGCTCTGCTCCCTGCTCTGGGACTCGGCCCACACTCGCTCCGCTCCCCGCTCTGGGACTCGGCCCACACTCACTCCGCTCCGCCCACTGGGACTCGGCCCACACTCGCTCTGACACTCAGCCCACACTCGCTCTGCTCCCTGCTCTGACGCTCGGCCCACACTCACTCTGCTCCCTGATGTGTGACTCGGCCTACACTCCCTCTGCTCCCCGCTCTGGGACACGGCCTACACTCGCTCTGCTACCTGCTCTGGGTCTCAGCCCACACTCGCTCTGCGCCCCGCTCTGACACTCAGCCCACACTCGCTCTGCTTCCCCGCTCTGACACTCGGCCCACACTCGCTCTGCTTCCCGCTCTGACACTCGGCCCACACTCGCTCTGCTCCCCGCTCTGACACTCGGCCCACACTCGCTCTGTTCCCCGCTCTGGGACTCGGCGCTCACTTGCTCTGCTCCCCACTCTGACACTCGGCCCACACTTGGTCTGCTTCCCGCTCTGGGTCTCGGCACACACTCGTACTGACTCTCGGCCCACACTCGCTCTGCTTCCCGTTCTGACAGTCGGCCCACACTCGCTCTGCTCCCTGTTCTGGGACTAGGCTCACACTCGCTCTGCTCCCCGCTCTGACAGTCGGCCCACACTCGCTCTGCTCCCCGCTCTGACACTCGGCCCACACTCGCTCTGCTCCCCGCTCTGACACTCGGCCCACACTCGCTCTGCTCCCCGCTCTGACACTCGGCCCACACTCGCTCGGCTCACCGGTCTGGGACTCGGCCTACACTCGCTCTGCTCCCTGCTCTGGGACTCGATCCACACTCGCTCTGCTCCCCGCTCTGACACTCAGCCCACACTCGTTCTAACTCTCAGCCCACACTCGCTCTGCTCCCTGGTGTGGGACTCGGCCCACACTCGCTCTGCTCCCCGCTCTGACACTCGGCCCACACTCGCTCTGCTTCCCAGCTCTGACACTCGGCCCACACTCACTCTGCTCCCCGCTCTGACAGTCGGCGCACACTCGCTCTGCTCCCAGCTCTGGGACCCGGCCCACACTCGCTCTGCTCCCTGCTCTGGGACTCAGCCCACACTCGCTCTGCTCCCCGCTCTGACACTCAGCCCACACTCGTTCTGACTCTCGGCCCACACTCGCTCTGCTCCCTGGTGTGGGACTCGGCCCACACTCGCTCTGCTCCCCGCTCTGACACTCGGCCCACACTCGCTCTGACACTCGGCCCACACTCGCTCTGCTTCCCTGCTCTGACACTCGGCCCACACTCGCTCTGCTCCCCGCTCTGACACTCTGCCCACACTCGCTCTGCTCCCCCCTCTGACACTCTGCCCACACTCGCTCTGCTCCCTGCTCTGGGACTAGGCCGACACTCGCTCTGCTCCCTGCTCTGGGATTGTGCCCACACTCGCTCTGCTCCCCGCTCTGACACTCAGCCCACACTCATTCTGACTCTCGGCCCACACTCTCTCTGCTCCCTGCTCAGGGACTCGGCCCACACTCTCTCTGCTCCCTGCTCAGGGACTCGGCCCACACTCGCTCTGCTCCCCGCTCTGGGACTCGGCCCACACTCGCTCTGCTCCCCGCTCTGATACTCAGCCCACACTCGCTCTGCCCCCTGCACTGGCACTTGGCACACACTCGCTCTGCCCCCTGCACTGGCACTTGGCACACACTCGCTCTGCCCCCTGCACTGGCACTTGGCACACACTCGCTCTGCTCCCTGCTCTGGCACTCGGCACGCAATCACTCTGCTCCCCGCTCTGGGACTCGGCCCACACTCGTTCTGACTCTCGGCCCACACTCGCTCTGCTCCCCGCTCTGACACTCGGCCCACACTCGTTCTGCTCCCCTCCTCTGGCACTCGGCACACTCTCGCTCTGCTCCCTGCACTGGCACTCGGCACACACTCGCTCTGCTCCCCGCTCTGACACTCAGCCCACACTCGCTCTGCTCCCCGCTCTGACACTCGGCCCACACTCGCTCTGCTCCCTGCTCTGGAACTCGGCCCACACTCGCTCTGCTCCCTGCTCTGGAACTCGGCCTACACTCCCTCTGCTCCCTGCTCTGGGACCCAGCCCACACTCGCTCTGCTGCCCGGTCTGGGTCTCGGCCCACACTCGCTCTGCTCTCCACTCTGTGATCTTGGCCCAAACTATAGCCTCTACCTCTGCGCTGCATTTGAAAGGATTTAGCTCAGCATTTCCAGCAAGTTGCTTAATTCATGTATTTTGTTCTCCTTTAGGAATTGTTGAAGGAGACAAGGAGAGAGCACTGTTACAAAGCTGTTGAGCTGCTTCATAGTGTGTTTTGCTTGGATATGCAACAGATCACCTTAGGCCTGCTGGGCCATATCCTGCCTGGACTCCTGACCAACTCTTTGAAGTGGCAAATGCTCATGGACCCACCTGGACGCGCTCTTGCCAAGTAAATCCATCATTTTCCTTAACAGTTCATGTTACTAGAACAAAACCATTTTCTGCTGTCAGCGCAACTTTTCCCTTTGATGAGAAAACTCATGGACTCTTTGTACAAAACGTAAACACCTGTTGTGTTATTCCATGGAAGAAGGAAATAATCTACATGTGTATACTTTTGCCTAAGTCAGCTTTATTATAACCAGGATGATGTTTGATCAGTAAACTAAAATGTCTCTTTCAGGGATGAATGGGATACCTCCGTACCAAGCAGCAATAAATTTACAATGTTTTATTTGTCACTTCTGTCCTCTTTTGCCTCTTCTCGCGTCAGGTTTTTACCATTGCACAATACCATGGATATTGGTAAATGTTAAGTATTTTTTATGTGGGTGGTGAGATGCTGTATGTTGGTTGTCAGTTTAATATACTGGAGAATTGGCCACCGAACCTTGGCTTTGTCTTTGTCTAGAATCTGCACATAACACGCTTTCCAACAGAAATAAAGTTAATTCAATTAATTTCAAATATTCCCTTGCCCACAGTATTTATTTCATCTATGAAACTATAGCACTGAGCTTCTCATAGAGACGTTTCGGTTGTTAAATTTAATTCACTAAGTGAATTTGTAGATTCTGCATGACATATGATGGTAATTCACAGTAAATGTCTTTGAAAGCTTTAAGACCATGCAACAATAAACTACATATTGCAAGATTGTTTCTAAATAAAATTCTACATGCCTAACTCCAATAAAACAGATAATTTAGAGACTTACTGTTGCACTAATTCCCAAAAATCAGCAACAGCAGTGCTTCTTAAAATTAAACTGTGAACTTCAGTTGCCAAAGGATAACATTTTATTTTAATGCATTGGAATAGTTTCAAAACATTTTAATGAAAGTTTGACCTCTCTGGTAGGATAATTTTCTTATTGGAGTTGTTCATTTCTTTTTAACATTTGAGTGAAATGAGTAATATGCCTGAAATGAATGCCCATAGGGACAATAAAGTGAAATTAAATTGAATTTAAAAATTAATCAGCAGCTGCTGCTGCCTAGAAACATGTGACTGGAGAGAATGAGGATCTGACCTGACTCCAGAGTAAAGCAAATGAAGTCTTTCAAGTATTTGTCCACAGGCATTTGAACCCCTTGAACTATTTGTACACCGTCCACGTCTCATTTAGATTTCTAATAAACAGAGATTCTACCTCGCCATTATTTGAACATTTCAGTTTCAAACTGTGAGAGTAAGAATGGCCAAAACTTCCTGCAGCAGGGCAATTAAAATTTTAAAAGGGTAGATTGTACTAGGTGTGAATATCAGTGCATTAGTAGTCCAGGGGACTAGTCTATAGTTATAGCGTCATACAGCACGGAAACGCACCCTTTGGTCCAACCAGTCCATGCCGATCATAATCCCAAACTAAACGTGTCCCATCTGCCTGCTTCTGGCCCACATCCCTCCAAACCTTTTCTCTTCATGTACTTATCCAAAGGTCTTTTAAAGGTTGTAATTGTACCTATATCCACTTGCTTAGAAAGTTCATTCCACACAAACCACCCTCTGTGTAAAACATTTGCCCCTCATGTCTTTTTTAGATCTCTGTCCTCTCACCTTAAAATGTACCACCTAATCTTGAAACCCCTCCCCCTCGCCCTCATCCTAGGGAAAAGACAACTACCATTAACTCTATCTATGCACTTGATTATTTTATAAACTTTTATAAAGTTGCCTCTCAACCTCCTTCTCTCCAGTGAAAAAAGTCCCAGCCTATCCAATCTTTCTCTATAACTCAAAACCTCCATACTCAACAACATCCTGGTAAATCTTTTCTGAGCCTTCTCCAACTTAATACCAGGGGGACCAGAACTGGACACAGTATTCCAGAAGAGGCCTCACAAATGTCCTGTATAACCTCAGCATGACTTCCCAATAAATGGTAGTATTTAATTAATAAAATCTGGACTTGAACGTTAGTCTTGGCAATTATATTCATAATGATTACCATCAATAAGCACCTTGTTACTAGGAAAAACAAATCTGCCATTCGTACCTGGTATTACCTTATTGTGACTAAGCAAGCCACTCATTTCAAAGACAAATGCTGGCCTTGCCATGCAAAAAAGTAAATTAAAGTCACAACTACTTTTTAGTGAACATGTTAGACTATTTTGTAATGATTATTAATTTGTTTATTGTAATGTGTATTAGGAGCAGAGGAGTTCCATTGATTTAACCTATTTCTTGTGTTAAATGCAGGCTATCTGTCTGGTGTGCCCTGAGTGCTCATTCCTCACATAACAAGAATCAGGCCACAGCGAAACAGAGGAAAAGACACCGAGAAGATATTGAGGTGAGAAAGATGTATTTCAACAGTAAGTTATTTATTTTCTAAGATATAATAGTGTATTATTATACATTTATGCTGTTAAGGTGATAGATTGATAAAAATATTAATCTCTTTCAGATGCAGTTCATAGTTTTATTTCTTAAGAGCCTCATTAATGCTCCCTTAGAGCTAGCAAAGGATGTTTGGGTTTCTGAATTGTAAGTGCATTTAGGGAGAAAGCATTTGTAATTTTGCTGGTATACATAAGTGGAGTTCTTCCTCCAAACATTATCTTTAAAGATTTTTTCTTCTGTCTTTTAAAATATCTGTGGGGCATTTAGTAATGGCTAATGGAGATCAAACATTTTACTTCTACTAACTAAATGCAAAGTGACTTTAATTAACCGCAGTATTTTACTCAGACATAACATGGGAATTAATTAGTTGTGGCCTCAGTATTTCCTTTATTCCTTTTAATCAGAATTACTGACTTTTATAATCTACACATGATAGTGTATATATCAATAGGATGGATGAGCACAGACTTAAATTATACATGTTTAACTTACATCGGCGTTGATTTTTCTTGGCAATTCTGTTTATTGATACCAGTGATGATCAATGAACTGAAATAAAGCCCTGAGAGTTCTGCCCATAGGCTGTCTTGTCCCGTTTACTGTCTACCTTATAGAAGTGGCCTTTTCACCTGCCCGTCATTCATGGGATTAACACAGGGACAGTAGTCTTTGTCGGTAGGTCATGCTTATGTGAGATTGGACATTTGCCACCACAGGCCTAAAGGAAATGTTGCAGCAATTGAGCTTTCGAATTTTACGTATGTTATGATCCCAACTACAAGAAAGTCACATCTGTGATGAAAACTTACACCTCTATTTGAACTTTATTGGGTACCTACTTAACTGACTCCTTACAGTTTCATTGCCATGGACTGTAGGAGAAATTAAATGGTCCTTTCCAAATATACCAACATGAACATTTCACAAATCAAAGAGCCTAAACTTTCTCAGCTCTAATAACCTCCAGATTGATCGCCAGATTGAAATGTCACAAACAAAATTCTTTCACTGAGGTAACTGTTTCTCTAAACTATTGTGAGCTCTTTTGAGGAAGGAACTTTTTTACTCCATGGTTCAGAAAAGATTTACAAAGATTTTGCCTGGGTTGGAAGATTTGAGCTATAGGGAGAGGTTGAAAAGGCTGGGGCTGTTTTTCCTAAAAGTGTCGGAGGCTGAGAGGTGATCGTATAGAGGTTTATAAAATTATGAGGGGCATGGATAGGATAAATAGACAAAGTCTTTTCCCTGGGGTGGGGGAGTCCAGAACTAGAAGGCATAGGTTTAAGGTGAGAGGGGAAAGATATAAAAGAGACCTAAGGGGCAACATTTTCATGCAGAGGGTGGTAAGTGTAAGGAATGAACTTCCAGAGGAAGTGGTGGAGGCTGGTACAAATGTAACATTTAAAAGGCATATGGATGGGCATATGAATAGGAAGGTTTTGGAAGGATTTGGACCATGTGCTGGCAAGTGCAACTAGATTAGGTTGAGATATCTGGTCGGCATGGACAGGTTGGACCAAAGGGTCTGTTTCCGTGCTGTAGAGCTCTATCACTCTGAGTGGTAATTGTCTGGAACTTGATGCCCACAAAGGTGATGGAAGTAAAAGTAGACTGTGATTTCAAAAGGAAATTAGATGAGCAATTGAAGGGAATAAATTCCCCAGGTAACAGGGATCGAGCGTAGTTCTGGGACTGACAGCGGTGTTCCAGAAGGAGCTGGCATGGATTCCATGGGTCTAATTGGCGTCCTTTTGTGCTGTAAATGACTGTGATTCTATGGATTCTTTTTCTTTCCAGGAACATAGGAGCAGGCATAGGCCATTCAACACCTCCAGTCTGCTGTGCCATTCGATTAGATGTGACTGCTTTGTACCTTCAGTCTTATTTTCTTGCCTTTATTCTGTTTCCCGATATGAGAGCCTATCCTCACAAAACTCTGTATCTCTTCGTCTTAAAAACTTCATTGTCCTGCATCCAACTTCTTGATTACATGAAAATAATTGCAAAAGAGTACTTGGGAACACTGGAAAACAGGTTCACTTTGGGCTTGTGAATTACAAACTCTGATATCATTTGCTAACAGACGTGTGGATTGCAAAGTGGCTGCCATTACTCACCAGTCTGTTTTCCAATCTTCATTTCATGCACAGAGTTTCCCATGAGAACTAACTTTGATTGCATTGAAAGTAACTTCAGGGGAAGAAAAGAAAATCAATTATTGAATAATATTGGTATATCCACTTCCGTCTTCCTCCCAACAATTAACCACAATTATGTTTTCTAAGTTTGAAAGTGAAACCAGTAGAATATAAAGTTCCCTTAAAAATGTTTTGGACTTAAAGAATGAATGGAGAAAATCCACGCAAAAAACAGTGTTTGCTTGCAAATAGTGTGAGAGCTGAAGGGGAATTGAAATTTAAATAAAAATAAGAAATGACAGACTAAGTGGAAAGAATAGTTCATTGGTTAAATGCACTATATGGTGTGGCATTGTACCATACAAACATCGAGTCCCAAGTGCACTTAGAAATGGTTGATCTTAGTGCTTGGCA
The DNA here is from genome assembly GCF_037043375.1 of Chiloscyllium plagiosum. Classification (NCBI taxonomy): domain Eukaryota; kingdom Metazoa; phylum Chordata; class Chondrichthyes; order Orectolobiformes; family Hemiscylliidae; genus Chiloscyllium; species Chiloscyllium plagiosum. The sequence continues at coordinate 12,389,695 of NW_028270170.1, read as the reverse complement.
GTGTGGCTGTTACTGATGCCCTTAGTGCATTCTTGTAAAGTTCTTACACTGATAGCTACCTAGTTATCCCTGATAGTGCACACTTTTTGACACAGGCTAAGAGAATGTTTTCTGGGGCTCAGAAGGTCTTCACAATTTAACAGTTGGCATGCATTGTCTCAGCAGAGAAATGTCTACTCTGCTGCTGCTGCCCAGAACTGCTGAGCTCCTAATTGGTCACATTTATGTCTGCACTCCAGTTAAGAAAGACAGGTGGGTTCCTGGGACGGCATGTTCAGTCAGAGGGCCTATAGCCTTGGAATGGGGGCAGCCCTACAGACGGAAGTAGGAACTGTTCCTGTAGTACGGCTACCATCAGTGCAGTCAATGTTGAGGTACCCTTTGAAATGGCATTCACCATTCTAAAATAGACTGTGGCCAATTTGTCAGGCCAGTGCTGTGGAGAGGTTGCTGCTGTGGTGTACAAATGACTGCGTCTCAGGTGGGGTCTGGAAATGAAAAATGACTTTGAACACCATCCCCCCCTCCCTCCGCACTGCCCACTTGAACCAGCCATTGGTAAGCCACCTCCAGGCACCTGCTGGGCTTTGGCGTTAGCAGGATTAGATTAGATTAGATTCCCGACAGTGTGGAAACAGGCCTTTTGGCCCAACACGTCCACACTGACCCTCCGAAGAGTAAACCACGCAGACCCATTCCACTATCCTATATTTACCCGACTAATACACCTATCACTATGGGCAATTTAGCATGGTCAATTCACCTGACCTGCACATCTTTGGATTGGGGGAGGAAACCGGAGCACCCGGAGGAAACCCACACAGACACAGGGAGAATGTGCACACTCCACACAGATAGTCACCCAGGGCGGAAATTGGACCAAGGTACCTGGCGCTGTGAGGCAGCAGTGCTAACCACTGAGCCACAATGGACTTAGAACAGTCTTTCAATTACTGGGAAGATTCTAGTAGAATCCTTAATCTTCCCACAATAGATGCTTAATTAGTCAACTAAGGCTACCTCCTTCCTCTCTCTCTCTCTCTCTCCCTCTCCCTCTCCCTCTCTCTGCCCCCCCCCCCCCCCCCCCCAAGACCTTCTGATTCATCCAGTTAAGTCATTTGAGGGTGACAGTACATTGGATCAATGATTTAGTGCTCTCATATCTAATTGGCTTTCCAGTCCCATCTTCACGGGGAAGATTCTATCCTCGCAAATCTGTCACTCCTTCCTGAAATTCTTTTAACATATAGCAGTCTAATTTCCTTTTCATTTGGCTTCCTCCACCTTTTCAAGTTCGACAGTCCAGATTATCAGAACCTATTTTGTAACAAATAAAACTACTTTTTGTCTCTCTAGTTCTTTGCCAAATCTCTCAAACCTGTGTCCTCTGGTTATTGACCATTTTGTCAAGAAAATTAGTTTCCCCTACTGACACATTGCAAACCCTTTTTGGTATTGAACGCCATTAAATCTTGCTTAACTTTCTCTTTTAAAATTGGGAGCACGAGGCGGCGCCGATACAGTCATCGATGTGCTCCCACGAGGAGGTTGAACAGTTCATCCACTTCACCAACACCTTCCACCCCGACCTCAAATTCACCTGGACAGTCTCAGATTCCTCCCTCCCCTTCCTCGACCTTTCTATTTCTATCTCAGGCGACCGAATCAACACGGACATCTACTACAAACCGACCGACTCCCACAGCTACCTGGACTACACCTCCTCCCATCCTGCCCCCTGTAAAAATGCCATCCCATTCTCCCAATTCCTTCGACTCCGCCGCATCTGCTCCCAGGAGGACCAGTTCCAAAAACGCACAACCCAGATGGCCTCCTTCTTCAAGGACCGCAATTTCCCCCCGACGTGGTCGACGATGCCCTCCACCGCATCTCTTCCACTTCCCGCTCCTCCGCCCTTGAGCCCCGCCCCTCCAACCGCCACCAGGACAGAACCCCACTGGTCCTCACCTACCACCCCACCAATCTCCATGTACAGCGCATCATCCGCCGTCATTTCCACTACCTCCAAACGGACCCCACCACCAAGGATATATTTCCCTCCCCTCCCCTATCAGCATTCCGTAAAGACCACTCCCTCCGTGACTCCCTCGTCAGATCCACACCCCCCACCAACCCAACCTCCACTCCCGGCACCTTCCCCTGCAACCGCAGGAGGTGCAAGACTTGCGCCCACACCTCCCCCCTCACTTCCCTCCAAGGCCCCAAAGGAAACTTCCATATCCGCCACAGATTCACCTGCACCTCCACACACATCATCTATTGCATTCTCTGCACCCGATGTGGCCTCCTCTATATTGGGGAGACAGGCCGGCTACTTGCGGAGCGTTTCAGAGAACACCTCTGGAACACCCGGACCAACCAACCCAACCACCCTGTAGCTCAGCATTTCAATTCCCCCTCCCACTCCACCAAGGATATGCAGGTCTTTGGACTCCTCCATCGTCAGACCACAACAAAACGACGGTTGGAGGAAGAACGCCTCATCTTCCCCCTCGGAACCCTCCAACCACAAGGGATGAACTCGGATTTCACCAGTTTCCTCATTTCCCCTCCCCCCACCCTGTCTCAGTCAAATCCATCGAATTCAGCACCGCCTTCCTAACCTGCAATCTTCTTCCTGACCTCTCCGCCCCCACCCCAGTCTGACCTTTCACCCTCACCTTGACCTCTTTCCACCTATCACATTTCCGACGCCCCTCCCCCAAGTCCCTCCTCCCTACCTTTTATCTTAGCCTGCTGGACAAACTTTCCTCATTCCTGAAGAAGGGCTTATGCCCGAAACGTCGATTCTCCTGTTCCCTGGATGCTGCCTGACCTGCTGCGCTTTTCCAGCAACACATTTCCAGCTATAAAATATATCTATAAATGGTGGCACAATTAATATGTTGGACTGCTGTTTCAACAGGATTACATCAACCTCTTCCCTCTGGATGATAGCCAACCATCAAAACTGTTACGACTGTTGAGCTCAAATGAAGAGGATCCAAATATTCTGTCCAGTCCCGGTAGGTATTCCTGACAGAAATCACTATGCAGCCCAAAGAGCAGTGAATTTTATTAGCAACTTGGTTAGGTGTTCTGATATTGTGTAACCACTTAACCATATAGAAAAAGGTATCATGAATAGAATCCAAAAGACAATATATAGTTTTAAGTATAATTACAAGAAATAAGAATGTAACCATGAAGATAAACACTACATGACACATGCCTGCTGGCTGTATCCCACAAGTTGAGATGCAACTGATTTTGCATCATAGAAGTATAATAAATGAGAGAAAGCTCTTGTACATGTAATTCAAGTTTAATGGACTCCACACTTTGTAAAGTTGCGTATGCAAATCAAAGTTATATGTTGTTGATAGCTATAGCAATAAACAGTTAACCCAAGAGTACAGAGGCTCTAGAGAACATTTCCAGCAGTCTGCAGGCAGTTTTTGTGATGTGATGGTTGGATTGTTTCTGTTTAGTTGGTTATCTGACATTTGAAAGTATATCACTGTATATAAGAGCCTCCAAAGCATGTATTTATATCATCAACAGTTTTTATTTAGGCAACAGAGAGTCCTCACACTGGGTTGAGTTTGTTTAGGGTGGTGGAGCCAATTCCAAAGAATGTGGGAAACTCTGAAGTCGGGGCCTCCAACACAGTGTTGAGTTTGAACTCCACATTCACAGAATGGGTAAAGGTGCAAAGCAGGTCATCAAAAATGAAAACAAAGGCAACAGTATACATTTTGAGAGTGTCATTAAGCCATTCAGTTAATCAACCCTGCTCCACCATTCACTCCCTCAGCCCTGCTCCACCATTCACTCCCTCAGCCCTGCTCCATCATTCACTCCCTCAGCCTTGATCCACCATTCACTCCCTCAGCCCTGATCCACCATTCACTCCCTCAGCCCTGATCCACCATTCACTCCCTCAGCCCTGATCCACCATTCACTCCCTCAGCCCTGATCCACCATTCACACTCTCAGCCCTGATCCACCATTCACACTCTCAGCCCTGATCCACCATTCACACTCTCAGCCCTGATCCACCATTCACACTCTCAGCCCTGCTTCACCATTCACACTCTCAGCCCTGCTCTACCATTCAGTTCCTCAGCCTTGATCCACCATTGACTCCCTCAGCCCTCATCCACCATTCACTCCCTCAGCCCTGCTTCACCATTCACTCCCTCAGCCCTCATCCACCATTCACTCCTTCAGCCCTGATCCACCATTCACACACTCAGCCCTGATCCACCATTCACTCTCTCAGCTCTGATCCACCATTCTCTCCCTCAGCCCTGATCCACCATTCTCTCCCTCAGCCCTGATCCACCATTCACTCCCTCAGCCCTGATCCACCATTCACTCCCTCAGCCCTGATCCACCATTCACTCCCTCAGCCCTGATCCACCATTGACTCCCTCAGCCCTGATCCACCATTGACTCCCTCAGCCCTGATCCACCATTCACTCCCTCAGCCCTTATCCACCATTCACTCCCTCAGCCCTGATCCACCATTGACTCCCTCAGCCCTGATCCACCATTCACTCCCTCAGCCCTGCTCCACCATTCAACCCTCTACATCATTCAGTAAAATCAAAGGCCAATCTGATTGTGGTCCCAGTTCCACATTCTGACTCCCCTTTAACCCCTTTTTTCACCAAGAATGTATCTACCTCTGCCATAAACATTATTCAGTCGCTGAGGTAGGGAATGCCACAGGCTCAAGATTCTTTGGGAGAAAGCATACTTCACATTTTTGTCTTAGACAGAAGCTCCTTATTTTTTAACCTTCATTCTCTAGTTTTAGCTCTTCCCTTAAGAAGAAACACCCTTTCAGCATTCATCCTGTCAAATCCTTTCAGGATCTTATATATATTTCCATTAGGTCCTCTCTCATTCTTCCAAACTCCAATGAATAAAAGCTCAATTTGTTTAACCTTTCCTCATAAGATAACACACCCTGTTCCCACAATCAGTCAACTTGTATCCTTTCTTAATTAAGAGGATCAATATAGTACGCAGTGCTCCAGATATAGTCGCACCACTACCCTGTGCTACTGTAGCAAAACATTCCCTTGCAGTAAATGACAACTGTCCACTTATCATCTTAAGGACTAGCTGTGCCAAATACTAAATTGTTATAACCATTATAAGGATACCCAAATCCCTCTGTGTCTGAGTTCTGCAATCTCTGTTTGTTTAAGTAATATGCTGCTGTCCTAAAATGAATAAGTTCACATTTTCTTCCATTATATTCACATCCGCCAATTTTTTGCCTACTCCTTAAGCTATCCAAATCTCTTTGAAGACTTTGTATGTCCTCTTCACTACTTGCTACCCTATCTAAATTTGTTTCATCAGCAAATTTAGCAATCATGCTTTTGGCCCTGCATTTCAAACCCGCCAACTCTCTCAGCTACTTGGACAACACTTCACCCCACCTCTCCTGTGAAAACATGATCCCTTACTCCCAATTCCTCCACCTCCGCCTCCGCCATACCTGGTCCCAGGAGGAGCAATTCCGCTCCAGGGCATCTAAGATGGCAACCTATTTTAAGACTGCAATTTTCCCTACCTCGTGATCAACAGTGTCCTCCAGTGCATCTCCTCCAGTTCCTGCACCTCCACCTTTGAATCCTGCCCCTCCAACTGCAGCAAGGACAGAAATCCCCGGTCCTCACCTTCTACCTCACTAATCTCCAGATACAGCATGTTATCTTCCGCCATTTCCACCACCTACAATCAGACACCACCACCAAAGATATACTTACCTCCCCACCCCATCTGCGTTCCACAGAGACCATTCCCTCCGTGATTCCCTTGTTAAGTCCATGCCCAACTTCCACTTCCGGCACCTTCCCTTGCAAAAAGAGTAAAACCTGCACCCACACTTCACCCCTCGTCTCCTTCCAAGGCCCCAAAGGATCTTTTCGCAGAAATTTTCCTGCACATCCAAACACCTCATCTACTGTATCCGTTGCTCTTGATGTGGTCTCCTGTACATTGGGGAGACAGGATGCCAATTAGCAGAACGTTTCAGAGAACATCTCTGGGGCACATGCACCAAACAACCCCACTGCCTTGTGGCCGACCACTTGTTCTCCTCCTCCCACTCTGCCAAACACTTGCAAAGCCTGGGTCTCCTCCACTGCTAAATCCAAGCCACCCGACACCTGGAGGAAAAATGCCTCATCTTCTACCTTGGGACCCTTTAACTATATGGCATTAGCGTCAACTTCAACAGTTCCCTTAGCTCCCCTCCCCCCACCCCATTCCAGATCCAACCCTCCAACTTGGCACCAGCCTCTTGAACTGTCCTACCTGTCCAACTTCCTTCTCACCTATCCACTCCACCCTCCTTTCCGACCCATCGCAATCACACCCCACTTGCATCTGCCTATCGCCTTCCCAACTACCTTCCTTCCATCCCCACCCCCACTCCCACTCCCCAATTTATCTCTTAGCCCCCTTCCCCCTGCCCACACACATACATTCTGATGAAGGGCTTATGCCTGAAATGTAGATTCTCCTGCTTCTTGGATGCTGCCTGATCGGCTATGCTTTTCCAGCACCACACTCTCAACTCTGACCTCCAGCATCTGCAATCTTCACTTTCTCCTTTTGGCCCTGTTACCCAAGGACTTGAGATAAATTGTAAATAATTGAGGTCCAATCCCTGATCCCTTGGCACTGCTTCATCTTATTGTGCCTACCTACCAGTGATCCGATTTCCTTGCTCCCCTGTTCCTAGCAAACCAATCCTCCATCTATCCTCATACAACAGAATCATCCAGAAGGCCATGCTTTGCGTGGTAATTCAATCAGAGCAAGAAACTGCCATTAGGTTAGCAATAACCAAAAAAAACAAGGCTGAGATTAAGTCCTGAGAGGCTTAAAAGAAGACAATGAAGCAGGATAACGTCTGAAAGAGCCCATGTCTGATAGATGTTAATAAGAAGAAAGCTTGAAACTAATTGCAGTGGTACCAATTAAACCAGAACTTTAAAGTGGTGACCAAGTGACCTTTCACTGAGATTTTACTGTCTATAAGGTCAAAATATATTAAGATCATTTCAGCTATCTCGTATAGTGTAAAATAGTTATTTTCTTTTCCCATTTGTGCGTAATAAACTTTGATGTTCTTTTGTTAAAGTACAATGGCAGCCTCTGTGAATAAGTTCAGTGACTGACCAGCATGGCAAACAGATGGGGGGGAAATAAATCTTACAGCCTATGAAGCCTGGTTTCACTTTGGGATATGATTTGTCTAGTATTACCATCAGCTGGGATTTTCATATCTGGCAACAAATAATCATGAAAATAGTTTACTTTCTCCCAAAACACCAACTGTATTCAATCCAAATATTTTAGAGCAAAGCCAAAGATTTTTTTAGGCATTTTAAAGGCCAATGAAAGATTTCACTTTTCTACAGAATTTCAAACAGTGACTAATACGGAAATGAGTTGACATTATATATCCCTTGGGTATCGTTATGGTGGAGCTTCGCAGCATATTTTAAAACATTATGTATTGTTTTGGAAATTCAGTATTTCTAATGCAACCTTTTATGTTTTACAAGAAGTAGAAATGATGCTTGCATTTTGATTTTTCACTTCTGTGCTACCATTTAACTAAATTTTCATTTAGCTTCTTTTAATTATTTAAATGTTTATCTTTTAGGTGATCGTACAATGAGCAGCTCACTGTCAGCCTCTCAGCTTCACAACATCAACATGAGAGACCCCTTGAACAGGGTATTGGGTAAGTGTTGGATGGGCACTAAAGTCGATTTGTGTATGTTGTTATTCTGACATCTGGCCATTTAACAACAATGTTATAGTCAATATCTTCTCTAAAAGTTAATTGTGTGCAACATTTTTCCCCAATCTAAGATGCATTCTATGATTTACATTTTTCTTGTGCAGCATTTAACACTGAGCAAAGCCTGTGTACATGAGCAGCTTAGCAGAAACATTCATTCTTTGTAAAGTACTTTAGGATGTCAGTTTTGTTTTAAGGAAAGGTTTATTAGTTATTTCTAAGTAAACTGACTACTGTGCTGTTTTGTGATATTTTACATATTTTCCATATGAAATTTCTAATGAATTATTTGTTACTGCTCCCTTGTCACGTAATTGCTAAACAAATTTACTGGCTGCTAACTAGAATTTTTACATGTGGTTTTCTTGGAAATTGATATCCAGTGTTTTTTAAATACTAAAGTAGTCTCTTATGTGAGTTATCTAATCAATATAAGGCAAAGGACTTTACTTACAAAAAAAGGAAATTGAGCAACTATTGAGAGGGCCGGAAGATTTGTATCATGTACTTGGTGACAGTTTCCAGATGGTGGAAACAATGAGAAAGAAGCTTCTTCCTCTTGCTGTGGAATTGTCTGTTTGTGTAAGAGTAATAGCTTTTCCATAAACGCAAACTGCAACAAGTTGGTTTAGTGCTTATTGCTAAATTCCTGATGTCCGGATTTCACATGTGACAGCAGCTTAAATCTCCGTTCTATTCACTGCATGTTTGCTAGTGAAAAAGAAGGAATAATTTGAGGCATTTTGAGCTAATTTGTGATTTATTGAAGGAATACCCCCAAAATATCCCAAAGCACCATATAACCAATGAAGTACTTCTGCAGTGTTGCTGTTATGTAGGCTCATGAAGCCAATTTCTTATACAGCAAGATTCCACAAATGGCAATAAGATAAATAAATTGTTCTATGATGTTGGTTGACAAGAAAGTGTTGGTCACTGGATTTGGGGAAGTCTCTCAGCATCTTTTCTCCAGAAGTGCCATGAGATCTTTAATATTTACAAATGTGGAGATGTGAGAATTCACATTAGTATTTGGGGTTTATTGAAGTGATATTCCTGTGGTCCCTCAGTAAGTAGGAGAGAAATCGAAATCACTAATCACTTTCCAGTGACCACTGCACATTGTTGAATGAAGACAAGCTGAGCATAGTTACAGTGCACAACATTGTGGTTGAGGCTTC